>NW_028245631.1:0-105143 GCF_964263255.1 Lissotriton vulgaris
CCTTGCACTCATCCAATCACTCGGGCACTACACATGCACTCATTCAATCACCCAGGCAATACCCATCTACTCATCCAATCACCCAGGCACTACCCTTCCATTCATCCATTCACTCAGACATTAGCCATGCACTCATGAAATCAACCAGGCACTACCCATGCACTCATGCAATCAACAAGGCACCAACCATCCACTCATCCAATCACCCAGGCAGTACCCATGTACTCATCCAATGATCCAGACATTAGCCCCGCACTCATCCAATCACTCGGGCATTATGCAGGCACTCATGCATTCACCCAAGCAATACCCATGTACTCATTCAATCAGCTAGGCACTACCCTTCCACTCATCCATTCATTCAGACACTACCAATTTACTAAACCAGTCACCTAGGCACTACCCATGCACTTTTGAAACCACCCAGCCACTACTCATACCCTCATTCAATCATTCAACCACTATCCACATACTTATCCAATCACCCAGGCACTACCCGTCCACTCATCCAACCACCCAGCCACTTCTCATGCACTCATCTAGTCACCCAGCCACTAACCATACACTCATCCATTCGCTCAGGTACTACTGATGCACTCATCCATTCACTCAGACACCACCCATGCACTTATACAATAACTTACCCTTGTAGTCATCCATTGACTGATACACTATACATGCACTCATCCAATCACCCAGGCACCACTCATACACTCATACATTCACTCAGTCACTACCCATAATCTCACCCATTTGCTAAGGAACTAGTCATGCAATAATCCATTCACTCAGGCATTACCCATGCACTCAGACAATCAACCAGGCACTACTGATACACACATGCAATCACACAGGCACTACCATTGCACTCATCCAATCACCCAGACACTACCCATGCAATCATTCAAGAACCCAGGTACTACTCTTGCCATCATCCATTCACTAAGGCACTACCCATGCACTCGTGCACTTAACCAGGCACTACCCATGCACTCATCCAGTCAACCAGGCAGTACCCATGTACTCATCTAATCACTCAGGCACTGCCCTTGCACTCATCCATTCACCTAGGCACTACACATGCACTCATAAAACCATCCAAGCACTACCCATGCACTCATCCAAGTACCAAGGCACTAACCATGCACTCACCAATTCCCCTCGCAAAAGTCTAATCACACAGGAACTACTCTTTCACTCATCCAATCAACCAGGCACTACCCATGCACTCATCCAATCACCAAGACAGTACCCGTGCACTCATTCAATCACCCAGGTACACCCTCACACTCATCTTATCACCTATGCACTACCCATGCACTCATCCAATCAACCAGGCACTACTCATGCACTCATCCAATCACACAGGCACTACCCATGCACTCATCCAGTGATAGAGGCACTACCCATGCACTCATCCAATCATATAGGCACTGCCAATGCAATAATTGAGTCACTCATGCACTACCCTTGTGGTCATTTATTTACCCAGACACTATCAATGCCATCATCCAATCACTACGCCACTACCAATGCACTCTTCCAATCACCCAGGCACTACCCATGCAGTCATCCAATCAACCTTGGACTACCCATGCACTCACTCAATTGCCCAGGCACTACCCCTGCACTCACCCTGTCTCCCAGACACTACCCATGCACTTATTCAATTAGCCAGGCAATACCCATGCACTCATTCAGTCATACAGGCACAACCCATGCACTCATCCGATCATACGGGCACTATCAATGCATTAATTGAGTCACCGAGGCACTACCCTTGTACTAATCTGTTCACTCAGCCAGTATCCATACACTCATCCATTCACTCATGTACTACCCATGCACTCATCTAATCATCTAGGCACTATGCATGCACGTACTCATCACACCACCCAGGCATTACCCATGCACTCATCCAATCACCAAGACAGTACCCGTGCACTCATCCAATCACCCAGGTACACCCACACACTCATCTTATCACCTATGTACTACCCATGCACTCATCCAATCAACCAGGCACTACTCATGCACTCATCCAATCACACAGGCACTACCCATGCACTCATCCAGTGATACAGGCACTACCCATGCACTCAACCAATCATATAGGCACTGCCAATGCAATAATTGAGTCACTCATGCACTACCCTTGTGGTCATTTATTTACCCAGGCACTATCCATGTCATCATCCAATCACTAAGCCACTACCAATGCACTCATCCAATCACCCAGGCACTACCCATGCAGTCATCCAATCAACCTTGGACTACCCATGCACTCACTCAATTGCCCAGGCACTACCCCTGCACTCACCCTGTCTCCCAGACACTACCCATGCACTTATTCAATTAGCCAGGCAATACCCATGCACTCATTCAGTCATACAGGCACAACCTATGCACTCATCCGATCATACGGGCACTACCAATGCATTAATTGAGTCACCCAGGCACTACCCTTGTACTAATCTATTCACTCAGGCAGTATCCATGCACTCATCCATTCACTCACGTACTACCCATGCACTCATCTAATCATCTAGGCACTATGCATGCACGTACTCATCACATCACCCAGGCATTACCCATGTACTCATCCAATCACCAAGACAGTACCCGTGCACTCATCCAATCACCCAGGTACACCCACACACTCATCTAATCACCTATGCACTACCCATGCACTTTTCCAGTCAACCAGGCACTACGCATGCACTCCTCCAATCACCCAGGTACTACCTATACTCATCCAGTTATGCAGGCACTATCCATGCACTCATCCGATCCAACAGGCACTACCAATGTATTAATTGAATCACCCAGGCACTATCCTTGTAGTCATTCATTCACCCAGGCACTAACCATTCGGTCATCCAATCACCCCAAGCACTACATTTGCACTCATCCATTTACACAGGCACTACCCATGCACTCATCCATTCACTCAGACACTACCAATGCACTTGTATAATCAACCAGGCACTACCCATCCAAAAATCCAATCACTCAGGCTTTACCCTTGCAGTTATGCAATCATCTAGGCACTACTCATGCACTGTTCCATTCACATGACATTCCAAATAACCACAAAATCGGAAAATATGTCAGAAAGATGATTTTTAAAGAAATTTAGTACACAAATATGTTTCAACATGCTTTGAAAGAAGTTTGTATATAGTAATATGTGTAGGGTAATGTTCAAAATGGATTTTTTAATATAATATTTTTGGATGTGTTGGTAGTCATTGAATGCCTGCTCTTGTTTTCTGTTTTTACAACGTATCCGCAGGGATCGTGATATCGTTGCAAAGATCCCCAAAATGAAAGAAAAAACAACCTTTAAAAAAAAACTTGATAATGTTTCGGGTACTAGGGTGGCTCTGACAAGAGCCATTGCATTTATTGTGTGTATATGGCTGCTACATATTAGACCGGCTGCAGAGTTTCAGGTTACTTAGAAACACCTTGTTGCCTTCCACTGTAAAGTTCACTCCATCATTTCTATAAATTCCATGAATGTCAAAAACGCAGATTGTAGTTATAGATACAGCCCATGCTATGGTATTGAGGAATGCAGAAACAGTTTTCTTAATATTTTTCCTGGATTTTTCAATCTCTGTGAAGAATTGATTTGACCACTTCCATTTCGGTCTTTGGCATATATTAGAGTACACCAAGACAGTGTGAGGGAAAAGCAACATCAGTTCTGCAAAGGTTTTTTTCAATAGAATTTCCAGCAGTACCCCAGTAAATGTGCCTAGGCCATTGCCAACCCAGTGCACAATCATGAGGTGAGAAGCTTGGGAATTCACAATGAATGTAACCAAAGCCAGCAACTGATGAACTTTAACCCTCTCTGGCCAAACCAAGTATTTTGCACATTTGGCAAACCCAAGTCCCTGCCAATACCTTTCTTTTTTTGCAGCCTCTTTAGTCCAATAGATATAGCTGTGGCCCACAAATCCATACTCTAAGCATGTTAAAGTGAAGGAGCAACAGTAGTCAGGAGAAGGCTGGAACTAAATAAAGTCATTTTTCAAAGGAAAATCAGTTAAATTAGAGGTGCTCTTTTTTATATGATATAATTCAGTGGATGCTGTCAGCATAAAAGTGAATGCTCATCCCACGACGACCCAGACGAAGAGGACCAGCTCTGGCTCATCCCGGAACCGCAGATTCCGGTGGTGAGAGCATGGACCCCTTTGCTCTTAAAAATTAATTACCTCACTCTTTTGTCCTCTCTCAGAGCCTGCAATGGGAGGACTAACTCAGATAGAGCAGCCCAAATGACATTTAATAGGGAGGGCCATAATTCCATCCTGGATTATATCCTGGTGGAAGCTAGAACCTGGGGTATGATCTCAGACTTCAAAATCTTTCATAGCAAAGACAGTGACCACAATTCCCTGGTCATGTATCTGAAACCTGGGAGCCTGGGCTTGTCTAACCCAGGTTCCGATCCAAATTTGATCGCCCCTCCACTATCCTTAACTAATAACAGGCGGAGAGTTAAGTGGCCATATATACTGGGTTCTCCGAACAAACTGGCTGATGTCTATCAAAGAACCCTGCCCCACCTTTGCGGTATGGCGGAGGTGGAGGAAATTCCAGTAGTCAGCAAGGAACCCCTAATTATCCACCAGGGCCTCGTGGAGGACCTTGGTGATGTGTTCTACCCAGAGGGGAGATCCAAGGCAAAAACAGCCACAGTCCAACCATGGTAAAACGCCAACTGTAGGAAAGCTAAAAATTAACTGGTCTGTGCGGTTGGGCTCCAGGATAAAGACAAGATCAAGCTTTACCGGCGTTTGTACAAGTTGGCCACAAAGCGGGCTAGGAAGGAGTGGGAGGTGGACAATTGGGAAGACTTAAGAACTGCACTTAAGGCCAAAGACTCTAAATCTTTTTGGTCAATTGTTAGTTGTGGGGGCAAGGAAGGAAAACTGACGAATGAACTAAATATAGCTGCTTCAGCTTGGGAGATACACTTTAGGGGGTTGTACTCCCTCCCGAGCAATGAGGAATTAGAGGCCCCTCTCCCATACCCCCCCCACGAGTTTGGACTGGAGGGGGCCTGGGAGATCACAATTGCGGAGGTTGAGTCTGCCATTCTGAACCTGTCCCCAAATAAAGCCCCTGGCTTGGACACGCTACCGGGTGACCTGTACCACTCAGAGCCGAACATATGGGCTCCCTATCTTTGTGTTTTATATAATGCCATTCTAAAAGGCATGGATCCTCCGGACTCATGGCGGGGTGCCGAAATCGTCCCTATTTATAAAAAAAGGATGCCCTTTGAAACCGTCCAACTATAGGCCAATCAGCCTTATAGACGTCACTCAAAAACTGATCGGACGCATCATCCTGGGCAGAATACAGACATGTATGGAGGAACATGAGGTCTTGTCTACCTACCAGGCTGGTTTCAGGCAGGGAACATCAACTGTGGACTGTAGAGGGTGGGAGCATCGACATGATCTTTGTAGACCTGCGGTCAGCGTTTGACCTGGTGCCCAGAGCTAAACTTTGGAAGGTGTTACATTAGCTGGGTTCACCAGGTTACCTCCTCAATGTTCTATTTAGGTTACACACCGATAACTTCGCCCAGGTGAGGTGCGGAGACAAGGTGAACTGTCTCCACGTTTCCCGGTCAGGCAGGGGGTCCACCAGGGCTGTGTACTGGTGCCTACGCTTTTTTGCCTGTACATCAACGGCCTGGTAGATCACCTGCTTGGGATCGAAAACATCAACGCCCCAAGGCTAGTCACGGGCCGGGCGCCCGCTTTGATGTTTGCGGACGACACTTTGCTGTTGTCCAAGACATCGACCGCATCCAGGCCATCCTGGATGGCTTCGAGGATTTTTGTGTCTCGCGGGGATTGGAGATAAACCTGGACAAAACCACGTTTATGATCTTCAGTCCCCTGAGGCAGACACGCCTGATCCCGCTGTTGGGAGGAACTCCTCTAGAGAGAGTCAAAACCTTTGAAAATTTGGGCATTGCCCTGGGTGAACACTTCCAGTGGGATCCGCAGTTGGCCAAAGCTACACTTAAACTAACATGGTGGTGGGGGGGGTGCAGAAGCTCCACAGAGAGTCTGTGTTTAAACTGGTGGCCCTAGTCATAGAAATTTATAGTGTGCAGGCCAGAGCAGCAGCCCTTTATGGGGCCGAACTCTGGGGGCATCAAAACTCCCCCAGTTTAGCGAAGGTTGAACAAACCTTTCTAAGGAACATATGGGGCCTCCCTGTGAGCCCTCCACTCGTCCCACTGCGTCTGGACTTAGGGTTGCCCCCAATTGAAGAGGTTATGTCATCACACCCCCTAACATTTTGGAAAAGATTGTAGTCCGCCCCTTGTGTCCTATAGAAATGAATGCAGGGATATATGGGATGCCTTGAGAGACAAGAACATTAGGTGTCTGTCTTACATAAAGTACATAAGTAGTAGGATAGGCTTACCTGAGCTTTGGGAGACCCCGGATGTTGCCTGCCTGGAGGTCACCAAGGCTGAGGTCATCCGACATTATAAGAACTTCAATTTAGCCACTATTCAGGCAAGCTCTGGAGTGGGAAACCGGTGAGAAACCAGTCCTCGGAAGCTTGTTTCCGGTCCAGGGAAGGCATGGCTTGGCAGTTCGGGCTGGACTGTTCCCATGAGGCACAGGGTCAGACTGATTTGCATATGGCCATGTCTGAACTGGGGTGGCAGAGTAGGCTAAAGAATGGTGATGGATTAAACCCAGATCTGTTGAATGGGTGTGAGTGTTGGATTGGTTCAGATGCTCCGTCCATCACCACCCCCTTTTGTACCACTTTGTTCGCCATACGTTGGCAGGGTATGCTCAGACGTGAGTCCCATGCTCACTTTGCCACTGGATTCAAGCAAGCCGGGCTAAAGACGGCTGAAATGCCAGAAACCGGTCCTTGGAAGCTTGTTTCCGGTCCAGGGAAGGCATGGCTTGGCAGTTTGGGCTGGAATGTTCCCATGAGGCACAGGGTCAGACTGATTTGCATATGGCCATGTCTGAACTGGGGTGGCAGAGTGGGCTAAAGAACGGTGATGGATTAAACCCAGATCCGTTGACTGGGTGTGAGTGTTTGATTGGTTCAGATGCTCCGTCCATCACCACCCCTTTTTTTACCACGTTGTTCGCCATAATTTGGCAGGGTATGCTCAGTCGTGTCCCTTGCTCACTTTGCCACTGGATTCAAGTCGGCCGGGCTGCACACGGCTGAAATGCCAGAAACCGGTCCTTGGAAGCTTGTTTCCGGTTCAGGGAAGAAATGGCTTGGCAGTTCGGGCTGGACTGTTCCCATGAGGCACAGGGTCAGACTGATTTGCATATGGCCATGTCTGAACTAGGGTGGCAGAGTGGGCTAAAGAATGGTGATGGATTAAACCCAGATCTGTTGACTGGGTGTGAGTGTTTGATTGGTTCAGATGCTCCGTCCATCACCACCTCCTTTTGTACCACTTTATTCGCCATAAGTTGGCAGGGTATGCTCAGACGTGAGCACCTTGCTCACTTTGCTACTGGATTCAGGCAAGCCAGGACAAAGACGGCTGAAATGCCAGAAACCAGTCCTCGGAAGCTTGTTTCCAGTCCAGGGAAGGCATGGCTTGGCAGTTCGGGCTGGACTTTTCCCATTAGGCACAGGGTGAGCCTGATTTGCATATGGCCATGTCTGAACTAGGGTGGCAGAGTGGGCTAAAGAACGGTGATGGATTAAACCCAGATCTGTTGATTGGGTGTTAGTGTTTGATTGGTTCAGATGCTCCGTCTATCACCACCCCCTTTTGTACCACTTTGTTCGCCATAAGTTGACAGGGTATGCTCAGACATGTCCCTTGCTCACTTTGCCACTGGATTCAAGCAAGCCGGGCTGAAGATGGCTGAAATGCCAGAAACCGGTCCTCGGAAGCTTGTTTCGGGTCCAGGGAAGGCATGGTTTGGCAGTTCGGGCTGGACTGTTCCCATGAGGCACAGGGTCAGACTGATTTGCATATGGCCATGTCTGAACTGGGGTGAAAGAGTGGGCTAAAGAACAGTGATGGATTAAAACCAGATCTGTCGACAGGGTGTGAGTTTTTGATTGGTTCATATGCTCCGTCCATCAGCACCCCCTTTTGTACCACTTTGTTCGCCATAAGTTGGCAGGGTGTGCTCAGACGTGAGTCCCTTGCTCACTTTGCCACTGGATTCAAGCAAGCCGGGCTGAAGACGGCTGAAATGCCAGAAACTGGTCCTCGGAAGCTTGTTTGCGGTCCAGGGAAGGAATGGCTTGGTAGTTCGGGCTGGACTGTTCCTATGAGGCACAGGGTCAGACTGATTTGCATATGGCCATATCTGGACTGGGTGGCAGAGTGGGCTAAAGAACGGTGATGGATTAAACCCAGATCTGTTGACTGGGTGTGAGCGTTTGATTGGTTCAGATGCTCCGTCCATCACCACCCCCTTTTGTACCACTTTGTTCGCCATTAGTTGGCAGGGTATGCTCAGATATGACTCCCTTGCTCACTTTGCCACAGGATTCAAGCAAGCCGGAGTGAAGACGGCTGAAATGCCAGAAACCGGTCCTCGGAAGCTTGTTTCTGGTCCAGGGAAGGCATGGCTTGGCAGTTCGGGCTGGACTGTTCCCATGAGGCACAGGGTCAGACTGATTTGCATATGGCCATGTCTGAACTGGGGTGGCAGAGTGGGCTAAATTACTGTGATGGATTAAACCCAGATCTGTTGACTGGGTGTGAGTGTTTGATTGGTTCAGATGCTCTGTCCATTACCACCCCCTTTTGTACCACTTTGTTCACCATGCTCAGACGTGAGGTCCTTTCTCACTTTGTCACTGGATTCAAGCAAGCCAGGCTGAAGACGGCTGAAATGCCAGAAACCGGTCCTTGGAAGCTTGTTTCTGGTCCAGGGAAGGCACGGCTTGGCAGTTGGCTGGACTGTTACCACGAGGCACAGGGTCGGACTGATTTGCATATGGCCATGTTTGAACTGGGGTGGCAGAGTGGGCTAAAGAACGGTGATGGATTAAACCCAGATCTGTTGAATGGGTGTGAGTGTTTGATTGGTTCCGATGCTCCACCAGTAACCACCCCCTTTAGTACCACTTTATTAAAAAAGCAGTCACAGACATGGTGGTCTACTGACCCCAGCAGGCCACCATCCCTGTGAGTGCTAACCATTCCCAAAGGGGGTCACAAATTGTGACTGCCTCATGAATAATATTGAGGCATGCAATTTTTGACCCCGTTGGGAATTGCAAATATTGTCTGAGGAACTGTTGTACATTCACTTTTGCGAGTCACAAATTGTGAGTCGCATTTCGATGCAATTTGTGACTTTCAAATTTGAATGTGTGTACATATGGCCTGTAATTTAATACAGGCATGGTTATGATTTTCAATCTGTGGACTAAAGCAAACCTGCTGTAGCTTATTTGAAAGTAGCATGTTCCTTCCAGAATGTGCTGTGAACTTGTGATCTACTGGTTCCACTGGGTTACTAGGTACACTGAGGTAAGAGTGTATTGGGGGTGAAGGGCATTAAAGAGACAGAACATTCTTTTAAAAGTTTAGGGATCACACAATTTAAATAAAGGCAAGCTTTAATTTCTAAATCTGTACTATTTAATAAACAATTTTCTAGTATGTAATGTTTTGTTTTAAATGAAGCCAGATATAGGTTTGAACGCGATTTCACCCCAATCATCGCAAATGCATCGGGAAAGTGCGCCAACAGGAAGCTCCTTTTGAAAGAGAGGGAAAGGGTTAACAGATGCTAAACATTCACACGTGGCGCTAGAGTAGTCTAAAATGAAAGACATGATTTAATGTACTGCCTATCTCAAGATGATAGAGTGGAAATTTGAATAGGTTGCCATTTTATAGTTGCTTTGTATAAGTGTGGTGTACCCTTTCAATCATCCAGTCACCTAGGCACTACTCATGCACTAATCAATTAACTCAGGCACTACCCGTACCTTCATCCATTCACTCAGGCACTACTCATGCAGTTACACATTCATTCAGACACCACTCATGCACTAATCAATTCATTCATGCACTACCCATACCTTCATTCATTCACTCAGGCACTATTCACGTAGTCACCCATTCATTCGGATGCAACTCATGTACTTATCCATTCACTCAGGCACTATCCATGCATTTATCCACTTCTCCAGGTTCTACCCATGCACTCATGGAATGACCCAGGAACTACACCTGCACTCATCCATTCATTCAGGCACTGCCCATGCACTCGTCCAATCACCCAGGCACTACACATCCAATCATCTAATCCTCCATGCACTACCCATGCACTCATCCAATCACCCAGCCACTACTCATATACTCTTCCATTCAATCAGGCACTACAGATGCACTCAGCCATTCACTCAGGCACAACACATGCAATTATACTATGACCCAGGCAGTACCCTTGCACTCATCCATTCACTGATACACAATATATATATATATATATATATTCCAAAGTTTGCCCAGAAGCTTGACGCTGCACAACGTAGCAGGTAGGCAAACAACCTTTATTTAGAACATGCTGACAGCTTCACATCCTATTTCAAGTCCCAGGCCTGACGCGTTTCAAAGCCGTTATCGCTTCTCATCAAAGGCCGTGACAGCGGAAAGTAGTTGACAGCTGAACCATGGTTCCCCTGCATGCTTGATTGATTTATTGGCTTCTGGTGCGCCTGCTCGATAGCACTTGTTTTTATGATGCACGCTGGGATTCGTAGTTCCGAAAACACCCATTCTTACCCTCCAGTGGGTTCCGTCCGCTGCACATACTTTGGGAATCAGTGTTGCGGCCCTCCATTGAGCCCGGATGAGATTTTGACAGCATTCAATCATGTTCACTGCTGCACTCGTACAAGAGGGGATGTTGCTCCCCTCATGGACACTCGATTGGCTGGGAGTGGTGAGATCCCTCTGCGGCCCGGAGCGCCGCATAACATGTTCCAAAGTTTGCCCACAAGCTTGAGGCCGCACAACGTAGCAGGCAGGCAAAAAACCTTTATTTAGAACATGCTGACAGCTTCACATCCTATTTCAAGTCCCTGGCCTGACGCGTTTCAAGGCCGTTATCGCTTCTCATCAGAGGCCGTGACAGCGGAAAGTAGTTGACGGCTGAACCATGCGTCCCCTGCGTGCTTCATTGATTTATTGGCTTCTGGTGCGCCTGCTCGATAGCACTTGTTTTTATGATGCACGCTGGGATTCGTAGTTCCAATAATGCCCATTCTTACCCCCCGGAAGGTTCCGTCCGCTGCACATACTTTGGGACTCAGTGTTGTGGCCCTCCATTGAGCCCGGATGAGATTTTGCCAGCATTCGATCAAGTTTACTGCTGCGCTCGTACAAGAGGGTATATTGCCCCCCTCATGGACACTCCATTGGCTGGGAGTGGTGTGATCCCTCTGCAGCCCGGACCGCCTCATAACATGTTCCAAAGATTGCCCACAAGCTTGAGGCCGCACAACTTAGCAGGTAGGCAAACAACCTTTATTTAGAACATGCTGACAGCTTCACATCCTATTTCAAGTCCCTGGCCTGACGCGTTTCAAAGCCGTTATCACTTCTCATCAGAGGCCGTGACAGCGGAAAGTAGTTGACAGTTGAACCATGGTTCCCCTGCGTGCTTGATTGATTTATTGGCTTCTGGTGCACCTGCTCGATAGCACTTGTTTTTATGATGCACGCTGGGATTCGTAGTTCCGATAACGCCCATTCTTACCCTCGAGTGGGTTCCGTCCGCTGCACATACTTTGGGACTCAGTGTTGTGGCCCTCCATTGAGCCCGGATGAGATTTTGACAGCATTCGATCATGTTCACTGCTGCACTCGTACAAGAGGGGATGTTGCCCCCCTCATGGACACTCCATTGGCTGGGAGTGGTGCGATCCCTCTGCGGCCCGGAGCGCCGCATAACATGTTCCAAAGTTTGCCCACAAGCTTGAGGCCACACAACATAGCAGGCAGGCAAAAAACCTTCATTTAGAACATGCTGACAGCTTCACATCCTATTTCAAGTCCCTGGCCTGACGCGTTTCAAGGCCGTTATCGCATCTCATCAGAGGCCGTGACAGCGGAAAGTAGTTGACGGCTGAACCATGCGTCCCCTGCCTGCTTGATTGATTTATTGGCTTCTGGTGCGCCTGCTCGATAGCACTTGTTTTTATGATGCACGCTGGGATTCGTAGTTCTGATAACGCCCATTCTTACCCCCCAGTGGGTTCCGTCCGCTGCACATACTTTGGGACTCAGTGTTGTGGCCCTCCATTGAGCCCGGATGGGATTTTGTCAGCATTCGATCAAGTTCGCTGCTGCGCTCGTACAAGAGGGTATATTGCCCCCCTCATGGACACTCCATTGGCTGGGAGTGGTGAGATCCCTCTGCGGCCCGGACCGCCACATAACATGTTCCAAAGATTGCCCACAAGCTTGAGGCCGCACAACGTAGCAGGTAGGCAAACAACCTTTATTTAGTACATGCTGACAGCTTCAAATCCTATTTCAAGTGCCTGGCCTGCCTTATCGCTTCTCATCAGAGGCCGTGATAGCGGTAAGTAGTTGATGGCTGAACCATGCCTTCCCTGCGGGCTTGATTGATTTGTTGGCTTTTGGTGTGCCTGCTCGATAGCACTTGTTTTTATGATGCACGCTGAGATGTCTCTCTCTGTCCCCGTACATGTCCCGGGAACGCTACCTTTCTGGGGAAGTGATATGTAAAATGACCTTCCTGCTCCGGGTACCTGCATTGTCTGGAGTTTTTTATTGATGTAGGGAGGGTGGGCTTGATAATATGTCCTTGTAAATTCCCATGGAAGCTTATGTTCTGGTGTTAACATGGGCTTCTATGGGAAATAACAAGGCTGCATTATGATGGTAATAATCACCGTTTTATCAGCAGTTTCTTGGCAATAAAACGTCAATAATTTTAACACCGGTGGTTGATGATATGCAGCTAAGTTTACTGGTAAAAAAAAAAGAGGAATAGGCCATATTATCAAGAAAAGGCGATACATAATCGCTGCTTTTATCGGCAGAAAACTGTTGATAAAGAGGCGATAATGGGCTTGATAATATATCCTTGCGAATTCCCGTAGAAGCTCATGTTGACACTAGAACCTGGCGATACAAAAGGGGATGATGGATGGAGCGTTTGAGCAAATCAAACACTCACCCCCAGTCAACTGATCTGGGTTTAATCCATCACCATTCTTTAGCTCACTCAGCCACCCCAGTTCAGACATGGCCATATGCAAATCAGTCCGACCCTGTGCCTCATGGGAACAGTCCAGCCCGAACTGCCAAGCCTTGTCTTCCCTGGACCGGAAACAAGCATCCTGGGACTGGTTTCGGATTCATAATCTTCATCAGCCAGGCTATCTTGAGTGAGCTAAAGAATGGTGATGGATCAAACCCAGATCAGTTGACTGGGGGTGAGTGTTTTATTTGCTCAAACGCTCCATCCATCATCCCCTTTTGTATCGCTTTGTTCACCCCAAGTTGGCAGGGTATGCTCAGACGTGAGTCCCTTGCTCACTGGATTCAAGATAGCCTGGCTGATGAGGATTATGAATCCGAAACCGGTCCCAGGATGCTTGTTTCCGGTCCAGGGAAGACATGGCTTGGTAGTTCGGGCTGGACTGTTCCCATGAGGCACAGGGTCAGACTGATTTGCATATGGCCATGTCTGAACTGGGGGGGCTGAGTGAGCTAAAAAATGGTGATGGATTAAACCCATATCAGTTGACAGGGGGTGAGTGTTTGATTTGCTCAAATGCTCCGTCCATCATCCCCTTTTGTATCGACACTAGAACCTGGGCTGCTGTGAGAATTTACAAGAGCCTATTATCAAGCCCATTATCGGCGCTTTAGCAACAGTTTTCTGCTGATAAAAGCGGCGATAATGTATCGCCCTTTAGTGATGATATGGCACTGACGGGCGTATTATCAAGGATCGGTGTTAAAATTATCGTTGTTTTATGGGCATGAAAGTGGCGATGAAACGGCGAAAATGGTCTTGATAATACGACTTTGTTAATTCTCATAGAAGCCCATGTTCTGGTGTTAATATGGTCTTCTATAAGAATTAACAAGGGTCTATTCTGAAGCCCATTATCGCCGGTTTATCAGCAGTTACTGGCGATAAAAGTGGAGGCAATGTATCGCGTTTTGTTGATAATATGCCCCTTCATTTCTATGATAGTATGTAAAACTTTCCGTTTTTGTGTGTAGCAGTTGTACTTTCTACGCATGGGCAGCCTCATTTCGTAGCCCATTTTTTTTCTTTTTCTTCAAGTTCAACAAACAAAGCTTTCTTTATTTCAGGTAATACATTTGGCCCTTTGTTTTCCCTGATCGTTTGTGTCATCCGCTGCTGTACTTTTGTAATATATTAATAATCGTGTTTTATCTACATTTATTTGGAACGTGATTCCGTACTCTTTCCATCGCCATTTTAGAAGTTTTTCACCCTTCTTTTAATTACATCTTTTACTTTCATTTTATCGTCCTCCTATTTTCTTTGTGATCGACGAGATTTTGAGGCACAGACATCACTGTGTTTGTCCTTAAACTCTGATGCTATCAGACTTGGTCACACGTATACCTAAAAACGAATTTGAAGGACGTAAGTCACAGTCATTGAAACGCGTGTTTGTCAACAGAAAGACATTATTAAGATTATCACTGCTTTTATCAGCAGGAAAACTGCAGATAAAGCGGCGATAAAGGGCTTGATAATAGGCCCTAGTGAATTCCCATAACAGCCCAAGGTAACACCAGAATCTGGGCTGCTATGGGAATTTCCAAGGCTCTATTATCAAGCCCATTATCGCCGTTTTACCTGAATTTTTTCTGTCGATAAAAGCAGCTATAATGTATCACCTTTTGTTGATAAAATACGACTTTGTTCCGTGTCCTGCATCACATTTTGAGATGTAGGGCGCAGGATACGAAATTCATTTTATTGATTTAATTGTTTACCTACCTGCAATCATCCAGATTCTGCTGTTTATAACCCCCCGCCCCATTTGCCTACCTCACCACAACTCCCTCCACGGACCGCAGCTGAGTCAGTTACTTGTACTTACGTTAAGCATTTTAAATAATAGAAAAGTATATATTGTAAAATTGTCACCTGTGGAAGATACAAAAAACACAGTTACTAGATATATTTTACAACACAAAATTATTTCATTTGCCTTTTATTTCATTTGCCTTTTTTGTTGTTCTCAGAATATATTGAATTTCACTACAAACAGTGAGTTCAATAGTACTCATCACATAACAGCAGGCAAAAAAAAGACAATCCATAAGGATATCTTAAAAAAACCGAGTCAACATTGTCAATAACAATATAAAAAATAGAAATAAAAAATATCTTAAACGTTTTTTTCTAAGAGCAATTTCTTACGTAAATATAAGATATTTCAAGCAATCATAAAATAACAATGTATTCTGATAAATTTTCTTACACTGTAATGTTACTTACAAGTAGATGCTGAAAAAATACACAGCAAAAAGTCTTTAATGGTTTCGCACACTTTTCCGTACGGCCAAATAGTATGCATCAATTCCTTTGTTTGGAAGTAGTTCAATAGTTATTCTGAACGTTCGCCTCTCAGCCCTCTGTTCTAAAACCACCTACATCATCTATGGGTCTCCCAGGACTCATCCATCAATCCGACACTGTTCATTATCCACATGGCTACCCTAACGCAAGTAGGCCACATCACAACTTCAACAACATCTATTACACAAAGAACACCCAGCTCATCCTCTTCATCACCAAGAAGCCACATACCACCAAAAGAAACCTCCACGACACAATGAAGGACGTCACCAACTACATAAAGAGCAGCACAGTAAACACAAACTTGCAGAAGATGAAGGTACTCATCCTCAGACCCACTCCATCAGCCTCAGACAACTCCTGTTACCTGACTACAGTGTGAAGAGTAGCAACACCTACTAACCATGTGCCCAACATAGGATTCAACCTCAACTGCTCCCTCTCCATGTGTAAGCAAGTCTACACCTTGTCCTCTTATGCATGTGGAGGGTGTTACTGCTATTACACCCTCCACACCCTCCACATGCTCCGCAACATTTACAAGTGGATCCTAACCAAAAGAAGACTACACTGTGGTAAAATACTCTACACATGAGTTCGAGCCAAACACCTACAACAACTAAACAATTCCAAAAGACCACTACCTGATTGATCATCAATGTCCCCGGCTGCACCCACATCACCCACCACCTGATACACCTACACTGCCTCAATATCAACAAAAGGATCACCTTTAGGCTCCTCACTCTCACTTACAAAATATTCTACAAGACCAGAGTAATCTACCTTAACAGCACTAATACTAAGGGGCAAATTTTGATCTTAAAATTTTGTCTTTAAAATTATTAGGTAAGAATTTGGTAACTCTTTGGGCAAATGTTGCTTAAAAACTAATTGAGTATCATTACACTGTATCCAACCTTTCAGACATTTTAAATAGACAATGTATTGTCTAGATGTGATAGAAGGTCAATCATGAAAAATAATAGCAACAGCTATAAAAGTTCTTCCTGATATTGAACATTGACCAGCTACAACATTTTTAATTAAAGTTTTCAATTTTGTTCCATCAGTTCTACAACGTTGCAGCATTAAAATAACATACTGTCCATATCTTTGTATAAAAAATGTTGATGACATTTCTGATTTACATTGGCTACACTCCATGTTTTGACTTGCTCCTCTAATTAGATTGTTAAAAGACACTAATTTACAGTCAGGTAAAGTCAAATATATGAATCTCTGTGTCTATGTCAGTGCTACATGTAAACAAACAATTTCAACAGTCATGATGCCATTCATAAGAAAGGCCAAAAAGGTTTTCAACATCTATACCTTCATCTTCCAGTACACCAAGCATAAATAGAAAATATTCCTAACAATCTTGCTGAAGATTCCGCGTAAATTGAGTAGAACCAGAACATATGTCCAAAACATTGCGAATATCAGAAACACTTTGTATTTTACTTTTATCACTAGTACATTTCTCATAAACAGAATTCAATAATGAACAGAATCTTTTGTCCCGATTTTCTACAATTTGCTGTTGGAAACTTTGAAGAAAAAAAACAACATTTACAACTACATTAGCATAGCAGTTGACACCAGAACTATTTTTAAATTGATAACCAACATTCTCTTCAACTGTGTCCTTTGTCTTTTTGCTTGGAGGCGCAATTTCATCTTGTTTTTTTTCTTTCTCTACAGTTTCAGAACCGATATTCTCAAATCTTCTTTGTCTACCTACCACACGCTTTTCAATCTCTGGATATTGACCTAAATTGAGTGCATATTCTCTTCTTAGCCTATTATACTCTTTCACACAGTTTGTATCTGCAGAAATCTTTGTCTCATCAAAATCAATCAAGTACAATCCAGATAAAGTTCTGACTCGAGACAAAGCAACATATTCCATACCTTCTTTAAACACGGTACTTCCCAAATTCACTAAAGCACAATCTACACTTAAACCTTGAGATTTATGAATGGTCACCGCATATGCCAAACAAATAGGAAACTGTTTTTTGCAGACATAAAAATCTTTTACAAGCAAAAAACGAGCTGCACAACAACTAACTTGTACTTCAGCTATTTCCTCAAATTTGATTTTTTAAAAATCAATGCCAGCTCTGTTTACATAATTAACAAAATCAACAATTTTACCCATTGCTCCATTTACTAAACCTTTTTGCACATCCAAATAACGTCGCAAAATTACTCTACAATTTACATATGCATACAAATTCTTTTCTAAACCAGCAGTTTTACTTATCGATTTCTCTAAAGAATCCAATTTCCTCTTAAAGTTTTCACTCAAAATAATACTTATTCTCTCATGTTCTATTTTATCAATTGCTTCCAATTTTATAATTTCTTCATTTTCCAACTTTAACATTTCTTCATTGAATATAGAACATTCACGCAGTGTTGGCATTAAGCAGATTACAGATTTGTTTTCTGCAATTCTCATGTATAATTTCTGTGAGACAATATTTGCATTTGGAAACAAATTGGAAAGTAATCATGTCTGTAAAGCTTGTTTTCCATGTTCGGTCAATTTTACAATTCTTATATCTTGAAGAATAGTTCCATAATCAACATCATTTGCTTGTCGCATATTTGTAGTAAGTTCCTTATACTGAAACTATGACCAAATGTTTACATTGCCAATACTCCCCAAAGACTTTCCAGTATCTTCATGCACAAGTGTTTTAAACACTGGCTGTCCTTTTACAGAAGTAAGTTGTAGAAGATCTCCAAAAACTATGACGTGTTTTCCTCTGAATAATACGTCATACTCTGTTTTAAGAATTTGCTGCATTGTTAAATGCACAAAGGCAAGCATTAAGTTTGAGACCATGATTACTCATCAATAATGAGAAGCTTCATTTTCTTCAACACTCTTGAATTTTCATAAGAAGCTTCTCCAGATAGCTTGTGGTATTGTAATTTGTTGTCATGCTCTACTGGTACCATTAATAAACGATGTAAAGTAGTTCCTTTAATGTTGTGTGTCGCCAACCCAGTTGGAGCAGTGACAACACAAGACAAATGCGCCTCAGTTCTTTTCTGTAGAAAAGTTGTGATTACTTTAATTAAATAACTTTTTCCTGTTCCAGGTTGTCCACTCACATACATATGGATAGGTTCAAATGATGAGCAAGAGCACTCTTTTTTCCCATGAAGAAATCCATGGTCAATCTGTTGTCTCACTTGCTCATATATTTCTTTCTGCTCAAGGTTTTGTTGTTCTTCTAAGTGTCCTAAGTTTGTTAGATGTTCTTGACCTTGATACATTACTGTTTCCACCTCTTCCATAGCAGTTGCTGCTTCATTTAGAACAATTGGTTCTCCTAGTGGGTCCTGACTGAATGGAGGAGAAGTTTGACTATCTTGAGAACTATCTCTAGCAATCTCAGCTGCAATTGTAGCTACTTGCTCAATTTTGTCGTTCAACATTTTGACATATTTAGCAAACACAGGACATTCTATAGTATCTTTAGTTGCATTGAAGGAATCTTCATAGCTCTCAAAATCTCCAAGTAATTCCAATTCTGAATGCCATGGCTTGAAAAGTTGCAAAAGAGCTAAATAGTAAAATTCCCTTTTGTCAGGTGTTTCGCAACTCAGTTTATGGTGAATAATCAAATGTCCTTTTCTTTGTTTCACCAGACATCCTTCAGAACCAATAGCGACATATATACCAATATTAATGTTTTCGGTAATATTCCGTTTAAAAATATAGTTTTGCAGCACTTCATAGAGACAAATGTTCACAAGATGATGACTTCTTTTAGGATTATATGTATCCAACACATTTGTTTTCAGAATATCAGTACTTTCTGGCTCTTTTTTAGCTAAATATTCAATTTCTTATACAGATTTAAGATCTCGGTTTCATGTTGCAGCAAGACCTAGACTCACCCAAATGAGTCTTCTGGATTTAGAGTACAGACTTGCAGATGATAAGCGATCAGAGCATTCATACGCCCCAATTTCTCGATGAGATAACATCTTCAAACTGTAACTGTATAATTTTTTACTTAGACTCTTCTCATGGGAAATCTCTTCCCACATTTCCTTCAATTCCGTCTTTTTTGATTTTGTTATGTAGATGTCACATATCGAGCAACAGCAATGGAATTGTCTGCAACATATTGAATATCCATATTAGCATTCCACATAGACAAAATGACTGAGTTATAGTCATTTATGTATTTTGACTCTTCATTTCTTCTTAAGTTGTATGTATTTTTTGGAGACTTTCTTGTGATAATATGTCGCAAAGATGACATAAAACTGTTCACTCTTCCTTTTGATATTACAGGACGAGGAAATGCAAAACGGCATTTGCTGTAGAATTTGTCCTTAGATTTGTACTTTCAACTACTGTATTTGCTACAACGATGGCTTTGGAATCGTAAGACTTGTTGTCTTAAGTCCTTATCTTGTGTACTTTTGGGTTCTTCACATGTAGCATATTCTTCAATAAAAGACAACACAGTATCATCTGATTCTGTTCCAAATTTGGGAGCATCTTTGATCCATAATAGCATATGTATGTGAGGAGCACCTCTCGCTTTATACTCCTTTCTCCAAAAGAAATCCAGAACCTCTCCAAGAGGAGGAGGATTTTTATTGGTGATAAAAGACATCATAGCTTCGAATTCATGATTAAAAAACCTGCAAACATTAACAGGATCCAAGGAGCACAATTCTCCAGGTGTATTGTTTTCGATTTTTGGTATATTTGGATTTGCCTCTCGAAGAAATTGAAGTAAATCATCCCAAGCATATTCATCACAGCTTAGAGTAAGGAACCATGCAGGAGTTCCTAAGTTCCATAGCATACATTTGAGTTCTCCGTGGCGACGGTACCAGCACTCATTAGTAGCATGCTGACATGCCATTAGATTAATCAGCTGAGTTTTCAACACATTATCTTTCTGCTGTACTTTATCCATAAATTCCTTTGCTGAAACATTTTGCAGATGTACACCTGTTTTCAATATGTGGTTTACTGCATAAGCAAGTCCAGACAAATCACTCTCAAACAAAAGATGAAACAAATATGGAATACACTGTTGAAATCTTGCATCTTCTGCATATAATCTTGATGTCGGGTATTCAGATGCAGGAATATGCACAGGTCATTCATCATATCGTCCTCCTTTTCCTGTAGGAAACAACTGAGGGAAACAACAAGCTTCCATGCTTTTTCCCATACACTAATGGGACTTCCTTTGCTTCATTCATTTGAAATAACACTATAGCATTCCTTATCATTTCTATGGAATGTAATGGATTAACACTGTATTGTTTGCAGATTTCTTCAGTTCTGGACACATCCACTTTTTCAATTTGTCCAGATAGCAAGTCAGTATCTTCTTGTACAGATATTTCTTCTTCTTCCACATACACATTTTTGTAATATTGATTCTTTTTTACCAAATACAACGTTGCCTTTTTCACTTTCCTAACATCCACTAATTCTTGCCAGATTGTCTTACTCTTAGTAGGAACGCCATTAACAAGAATAACAAAAGGTTCATCCTCTACATTTTCTACACCAATAGTTTCAATATTTTTCTTTAAATCTAGAGGCAAATATACAACTCTTCCCTTTAATCCTCTCTGTAAATCAGAAGGAGGTAATTTTCCTGTCTTAGGCTCCATACAAACAATAGCCTGAAATGGATGCACACTTTAATTAAGAATAGACTCATAGGTATTTAAATCCATCAGTTCAGAAGGAATATTTACCAACTCAAGATTAATGTGCACAGCTCTAGCAGGCATTTTGTTCTCTTTTAATTTTTTATAACAATATTTACAAATACGCTGATCAGAACCCAAATCAAAACAATTCTCTACCAACAAATAAGTTGTAAAATCCTTCCACTCATTATTATTTTCCTTTTCACTTTTTAAATACAGATCAACAGTCCTGGTCTGATTTTTATAATTAATTCGTCGACAACAGATACAAGAATAATTTGGCCTTGAAATCCCCTTAAACTGTATAATTTCTTGTTGAAAATTTTGTACACTGCACTGTCCTACATTCTCTTCTACATTTTTTTCTATTAATCTATCACTTTCTGCACTGTCTTCCTGAGGACCAAAGTAACTAATCTAAATTTCATCACAAACATTTGTTACGTCTGATACAGATCCATGCAAAAGAGCACTGTTCAACTTTTTAACATTAGTGCTGGACTTTTCGCTTAATACAATGTTCTGACTAATTTCCTCATCTGAGTATGATGAACTGCTAACATTCTGAAATGGTGTAAAACACTTCAACATACTTTTTTAGAAACACAAGGTAGAGAATGACCTTGTAAACCAGTATTTTCTCTCACTCTGCAGGGGACTAGTCCTTGTAACATCTTAATCTTTTGTTTAAGACTTTTCTTGGTGTAATTACGAAAGAAATTGCGTAAAAAATCAATAGATTCTTGCCAGACACTGCAAATACTACTACAATTCCAAGTGTACACAGGAGCTTTAGAATGTCTCCCTAAAACTTCAACAGCTAACACCTCTTCTGCATTTCTAGGAACACATTTCTCTTTCTCAATAGGACAACCATTTCTGACCTTATAAGCATGACCAGAAGTGTCAATTGCATGCAACAAATCATTACTCTGAAGATAACTTTCTTCATTAAAAAACGGCTCAGTAGTTGAAGTATGTTTCCATTCACCCAAAAAAACTCACAAAAATTACTCCTGTTAATTAGTCTTCTCCACCTACTTTTGCTCTTCATTAAATGGATTGGTTTATCTAGTGATCTAATTCTATTGATTACTAATATAAACAGTTTTCATTTCAATTCCAAAGCTTTCTCAACTACATTTTCTATAGCTTTCTTTTTCTTATAAAATACTGTTTTTTTCTTATATACCTTAATTTCTTTCAGTAAATTTGATACCAATCTATTCTAAAACATTTTTTTCCTAATTCCTATGATTTGATTTGTTCTCCTTGTACTACAGACAGTTTTGTCTGCACTTCATTTTCCATTATTCTTTTGTTTATTACTAGTTTTTTTTTTCGTTGCTGATACACTAAGAACATTTTTTTTGTTTCTGAACACTATTCTTAGTCTTTAGTATTTTCCTCAAAAAAGTGCTCCTGCTCTTACCAGGAGTTTCTTTCTGTTTGTTAAGACATCTCTCTTCATGTAAATCTTCTTGGTGAGTTCTCTTCAAATACATACTTTTCTTTCGTTGCTTCGTCTGTTGGTGCTTCGTTGGCATGATGCAGTACTTTTAGTATCGATAAACACAACGTATAATAAAAAAATATATATAACATTACAAAAAAATATATATCAAATATTCTAATATATTACTTACAAGAAGAGAGGGAGGAGTGTGAGGTCAAAGCTCGGAGTATAAAAATAAGAGGACCTACAACAAAAGAACAAGGAGTATGAAGCAAGGAAAATTTAATTAAAAATGAGAGTATAAATAGACAGTACAATATAAAGAATTATAGAAACAGCCGGGGTCCGTGAAGGGAGTTGGAAGGGGGCAGGCAGGCGGGGCGGAGGAGGGGCAGGGTGAGGAGTGATAAACAAAGGAATCTGGGCGCTTATTACCAACAAGTAGTGATATTTATCGCTAAATAGGGTTAGCTGCGATTTTTTTATTGCTGCCTATCGCTGGATATGCTAGCGGAGAAAACATATTAGCAACGTTTTTCTCCATTGTGGTAAAATGTCCAGCGATAGCGGCGAAATGCGTGAATATCGTTGAGAAAACAGCGATATTCACGTATTATAGATGAAATGGTCTTAGCCATGTTATCCACCTGCCATTGGATAACATGGCTAAGAACTGGTCTGGGGAGGTGTTAATATTTGGAGATAATCGTGGTTAAAGCGCATATTTCCAACGGTACGCCTGCCTTGCTAATAGGCGATAGCAATGTTAGGGACTGCTTTCAGTCAGTAATTGGTTGGGTACGCCTACTTTGCATGTCATTAGCGATAAACATCGCTGACATGCAAAGCAGGCCCCAAACTGCTCACTATCGCGTAAAAGCTGTCACTAACATCAGTTAGCGACAGGTTGCTAATAGGACGATAGAATTGTCGCCAGCCGAAAACGCATGTTAATCGATGATAATTGCCTATTGCCCCCCTTGGTAATATGCCACCTTGATCATTGCAGGTAAGTAAGCAATTAAATTAATAAAATGAATTTCGGGACATATTATCAATGAAAGGCGATAGATTATTGTTGTTTTTATCGGCAGGAAAATGCCGATAAAGCGTCTATAATGAGCTTGATAATATGCCCTTGAGAATTCTCATACCAGCCCAGTTTAACACTAGAACTTGGGCTTCTATAGCAATTTACAAGAAGCTATTATCAAGCCCATTTTCGCCGTTTTATCTGCAGTTTACTGTCCATAAAACGTCGATAATTTTAACACTGTTTCTTAATATTATGCCCGTCAGTGCTATATTATCAGTAAAGGGCGATACATTATCGCCGCTTTTATCGGCAGGAAACTGGCACTAAAGCGGCGATAATGGTGTTGATAGTATATCCTTGTGAATTCCCATAGAAGCCCATGTTAACACCATAACCTGGGTTTCTATGGGAATTCACAAGGATATATTATCGAGAGCATTATCCCTGCTTTACCGGCAGTTTCCTGTCGATAAAAGCGGCGATAATGTATTGTCCTTTATTGATAATATGGCCATAATCCCTTAATGTACAGAGGCACAAAATGATAGTAAAGAAAAAAACATAACAGCATGCATTATAGCAAAACACGTTTACTACTATAAAACGTTTAACAACAGACGAATATAGGAGCATATTATCAATGCAGGCGATAACATTATGAACACTTTATCGGCAGTTTCCTGCCGACAAAGTGACGATCATTGTATCGCAGAGTCTTGATAATATACCTTATAATTCGTTAATGTACAAAGATACACCGCACAGACGCACTCCCATACAAGTTTTCAACTCACCTTTCAAATTGAATTCTAGATTAACAGGAATACCACTCACAGAATGGATATTCTTCTGCAAAATCTCTGGAGTTCAGTGTTTGCAGCACAACCGTCAAATGGAACATTTTCCCTCTTACTTTATGTATACATACATATAAAGAACAAATTAAAATCGTGTTCACATTAATTAAAAAGAAAACACACATTTCGATTGGTTTAACATTCCAAAGCTTTCGAACTAATAGAACTTTCAACCCTTCCCCTGTTCCACAATCTGCCAATTACCATAGAAACACTTCAGGGAACACCTAACTCAGCACACAGGTGAAAAGTTCATCATACATATTTGCTAATTAAAATAGCAAGTGTGCTTGACTGGAGAATATTCCAGCTTATCTTATGTAACGTTCTTTTCTATCTTAACCAATAAAAATATGGCTTTTAAATGAGAGGAACATGGAACCTAGTTTTCTGTAAAATGTTGTCAAACAACCAATCATGTCTTTTTTTTTTCAAAACTGCATGTTGTCCACCATTTTAGAAAAATCTTACTTTTGAAACTGGCATTTCATTTACAGACGCCATCAGAGTGCATCCAGACCTCTCTTCAAAACCCTTACAGTGTGGATTGTGGGACACAGCTATATTATCTGGAGTCAAAGGTACGCAGAAGGGAAAAGAATTCACAAGGACTTAGGTTTACCAAATGTAGACATGAAATGGATTGGACAGAGAGGATTAAAGTTGCACCAATTGATGCCATTGGTGAAATCCTTTATGCATCTCCAACGCCCTGACCTCATAATTGTGCGCTGTGGTGGCAATGACCTAGGCTCTTTGACTGGGGTAGCTCTGAAAATGCTCATGAAGGACACCTTTGCCCAATTGATGACGCTGTTCCCGAAAACTGTCTTTGTGTATTCTAATATATGCCAAAGGCAGAGATGGAAGTGGTCCAACCACTATCGTCCTCAGGTTGAAAAATCTAGGAAACATGTGAATAAATCTATTTCTGCCTTTCTCCGAGAATACCGAATGGGGTGCGTTTACAACAATAATCTGCGTTTCAATATGCATGGCATCTATAGGAGAGATGGTGTACATTTTACAGGTGAGGGGAACAGAGTGTTCCTCATAAACTTAAGACTCTGCATTGGTACTTACTTGTAGGTACTAAAATCTTGCAATAAACACAAAGGCTCTTTTTAGAGCCACACAACACTTCATAAATATCTAAAATTATTTTTATTTTTTTTGGTTATGTACGCGTACGTGACGACTTTCAACATTACAGCTGTACGTCGTCCATACGTGGTTGGTACACGTACAATAAATGTTCCAACCCCTGAGCAACACTATAGGTTGAGAATATTTCCATCGTGCTCCCTTTCCTTATTTGTCAACTTTGTTTTACTGTTTCCTTGTGACTCGGCTGCCGTGACAAATAAGACGGCTTACAACACTTCCTGGTTTGGAGTATTGAAAGCCAATCAGCATGCAGCTCCTGCTCGTAATTGTTCATATTTCTGTACGCGTATGTTGCGATTTAAAAAATAAATAAAAAATAGAGCCTAAACATGCATGTACGACCCCCTAACCACGCGTGATCGTCACCACGAAGCCATTAGCATGCGTTTCGGGTCATATTATCAACAAAACGAGAAGGATTATCGCCACTTTATCGGCACTTTCCTGCTGATGAAAGCGGGGATAATGTGTCGCCTTTTGTTGATATCGCGTTTTGTTGATAATATGGCCCAAAATTAGTTTTATTAATGTATTATTTTATTTACCTGCAATCATGCAGATTCCGTTGTTCATCACCCCTCACCCTGCCCCTCCCACGCCCGCCCTTCCTGCACCATCGCAAGTCCCTCCACGGGCCACGGCTGAACGACGCGGTTGCGATCTAGTCATTTACCACAGAGTTGTGGGGAATCCTTGGTGAGGGCTGCGCTCACTAATGAGTGCGCACTTCACCGAAGACGTTTTGGTGTTGAGACCCGTTTTCAATTGCTCCTTAGACATTCTTGAAGAGAAAGTGGAAATATTTCTGTGAGAGTTAAATATTGTTGTTTGACAAGTTAGTGAGTAAGTAAGCTTACCTGACATTATAGACAATATTGAATGTAGTCAGTCGATGTATTTTCTCTAACTTAAAAGAAGAATCAATAAAATTTGTGATAAGCAAGGTCTTAAGGGAAAAGAACACATTGAGTTAGGAATAGAAGAAAGACTTTTGATTTAAGAAGGAACATTAATGAAAAACACAAGATATTGAAGGATTGAGAGAATAGATAACAAGCAACTGCAAAAAGAAAAGTTAGTAAACGAACAAAAAGACATTTATAATATAAAAATTAGACAGTAAAGTGAGAGGCCTAGGTTAATGAATGTTACGTAATTATAGGTTAAAAGCAGTGAGAAAAATAAAGAACTGTAAGCTACAAGGTTGCAGATAAATACTAGTGGAGAGGCTAGTTCGAAATTGGAAGGGGTAGGTAATTAGTAGGGTTAGACTAAGTTATAGATGAGGAATAGAGATAGAGTAAACACATGAAGTATTCAAAAAGTAGTGTGATATTGATGTCTAAATATACACAGATACACAGTGTTGGCCAGGACAATTAATACTATATTCTCCATTATAGTAAAACACATGTACTACTTTCGAAAGGGTAAGGTGAATAGACATATTCTATATTTGTAGTAGTGTATTTTACTATACCAGCCTGAGTCTCTTCCTATAGTCATAAGGAGTGATTGCTTTCAAAATTTAAGAAAAGCTAAGAACAGGATATCCTTATAAGTAATTATAGTTGTATAATTTTGGGAAGGAGTACAAGTGTACTAATGGAATTTATTAGATAATTGTATTTATATAGTATTTTTTGTAGGCCAAAATAGGTGAAAACTGTAGTTTTGTATATTATATTACGAAAAGTGATAACATTAACTGTTTATATTTTTATACAAGGATCAAGAACATAAAGGAAAAATTATGGAAAGAGAACAGCCTCATACTCAGGAGATTTTGGATATTATTTTGAGTATAATTGAAGAACTAATCATATCTGTCACAGGCAATGAGAGTGAAGAAGGGGAAATTAGTGCTGCAGACATAAATTGTGATTTTGAAGACAAAAGCTGTGATGCAGATTTCGTTGTTGTTTTAAATTATGCTAAAATTTTAGAACACATTAAATCAGAACCTGCTGACAAGGAAATTGAATTGTATGACATATCTGATGACGTTGTATTGGAATGTCTGTTAAATTATGAGATGTTAGAAGAATACATTTATTGTTGAAGAATAATAAGGTTTGAGCAGTATCTACTAATGTATTTATTGTACTAAAAGTGAAGCAGTTATGGATTCAGTTATATATTCTTTAAATGTTTGTATTGATTTAAAATATGCAAAGTGGGTTTGAGGGTATTGATTTCTTTAAAATCCGTATGGAGTATACATGCTGTCTTGTATGCAGGTGCAAACTTGTATTTTATGCTTTCAATTCCCCAGTCTGTATCC
Organism: Lissotriton vulgaris; assembly: GCF_964263255.1. Taxonomy (NCBI): domain Eukaryota; kingdom Metazoa; phylum Chordata; class Amphibia; order Caudata; family Salamandridae; genus Lissotriton; species Lissotriton vulgaris. The sequence continues at coordinate 28,136 of NW_028245631.1, forward strand.
TTAGACTTCCACCAAACACCCTGACACTGGTATTTTAGTATTTAGTGAGCCACTCAGCAGTATGTTCTCTTTAATTGGACAGTGGTAAAGCTGAAGCTGTGATAAATTTAGTGACAAACTTTCTTTGCAGAAGTGTAATGATCCAGCCAGTATCTAGATAGTCATGGATTAAAAGAGGACTTAGTGCATAGGCTGTATCAAACCTCTATGGACTGTGGATGTACTGTTCTATGCACCAGCAAACTTAAATTTTATACGTTCAATTCCTCACTGTGTATCCTACATACTTCCAGCAAACATTCTCACACTACTGTTGCAATATTGTATTGAGCCACTCAGCAGTATGTTCTCTTTAATTGGACAGTGGTAAAGCTGAAGCTGTGATAAATTTAGTGACAAACTTTCTTTGCAGAAGTGTAATGATCCAGCCAGTATCTAGATAGTCATGGATTAAAAGAGGACTTAGTGCATAGGCTGTATCAAACCTCTATGGACTGTGGATGTACTGTTCTATGCACCAGCAAACTTAAATTTTATACGTTCAATTCCTCACTGTGTATCCTACATACTTCCAGCAAACATTCTCACACTACTGTTTCAATATTGTATTGAGCCATTCAGCAGTATGTGTTTATCTGTGTACTGTGGTACAACTGAGGCTGTTATAAATTCAATCTTGTTCTTTCCTTGCAGCCTTGTAATCATCCACTCACTATCTAAGTACTCATGCATCAAAATAGGCCTTAGGGCATAGACTGTTTCAAAATCCTTATAGACGATGTATGCAGTCTTCTATGTACTTGCAAATTTGTGTTTTATACGTTCAATTTACTAGTTTGTATCGTTACACTTCCGGTAAACACTCTGTCACTGTTGTTATAGTTATGTAGTGACTCATCCATTGGTATGTAGTAATCCTATCACTACATTAAAACACTAATGGGCACATATACAATAACTGGCCTATCCCCAGGAATATGTCAGTTATTGTGCTCCGTGACACTATCACCATGGATGCGCCGAATTTACAATGCGGTGTACCAAGGGATAGAAATGGCACATAAATGTAATGTATCTGTGCTGTAAAGGTGGTGCATTGTTTGAGTTATGTTAAAAGTGCAACGTATCTCCAGCAATGGTCCGGGGGCCCTATGCTCAGACTGCTGTGTCAATTCTTACACCTGATTCAAGGTAGTGCAGGGTTTTGACACAGCATGAGCCCAATAGTGACAATCTTGTAGATGTAGTCAGCCACTTTTAGGAGGTGTTTCTGCGCAGGAACGCCCCCCATGTAGGAATGTGTCCTTCTGGTACAGGGATTTACAATGTGATGTACGTCCCAGATACGTCACATTCTAAATAGCACATTTTGTGAAGCATCTTTTGAACCACTGCTTCATTAGAAAAGTGATGCAACGGTGGTGTAAAAGAGGCACAAGGGTGTCAGCGCCAAGACGCCGCGGCATTCGAGCGCTTAATAAAAACTTCAGTCAGTCAGTTGTAAATCTGCCTCTAACAAACACTTACAAATTCACTGAGGCAGTTTCACTAGCACTGCATTCTTTTTGAATTTACGTTTGTTATTATTTTAGATTAAAAATATGAAATGTAATTTAAAAAATATAATAAATATAGGAATTCATAATAAAAATGTAGGAAATTACTATAAAAAGAAAGAAATATAATAATTAGTATCTTTCAAAATTATCATTTACAAAACCTTTGAAATTCACTGAAAAAACCATAGGTTTCACACTTGTTATAGTTAGGAATAATCATTTAAAAAACCTTAGAAATTCACTATTTGGTATCTCCATTGTTTTGAAAATATTAGTATCTATTTTTGAATGTGGGTATTATAGATTATATTAGGGTGAGAGGAGGTCTGCCACTCTTTCACATGGATGATGTCATCAGTGATGTTATCAATGATGTAATTTGAGATGTCATCAGTGATGTCACTGACCATGTGATGAGTGATTTAATATGTGACATCATCAGCAGTGCATTGCGGGCGCGCGAGTTATAGTTAGCTCAACTAACTTTAACTGTGGATTTTCAATGGTTTTATATGAGAGAAATGTCCAGCTAACTATAACATGGGTGAAACCTATGTTTTTTTCTGTGAATTTCTAAGGTTTTTTAAATGCTATTTCCCAACTATAATGTGTGTGGAAGCTATGGTTTTTTCAGTGAATATATAAATCTCTCTCTCTCTATATTAATATATATATATATATATATATATATATATATATATATATATATATATATATATATATATATGCTTCAAAAGTGCTGCTCGAACGATCCTCAACCAAAGCAACGCTGATGCCGTCGGTAGTAGCAGTCGCTACTCTTAATTATCCACAAGTACTGGATCCCACTAGTTAGGAGGACACAGAGACGGCACACCAGGAGGTCTTTGCACAAATCCTTTATTGCGCACTCGTAAATCAAGGACGACGCGTTTCGGTGTAAGCCTTTTTCAAGTAGCCACCATTTTGCATTCCCACATATTAAAGTCCTACGTTCATGTCATGACCCATAAACAGAAAGAAAATACTTCCGTATGTAAACAAAACACAATAGTAAAAAACAATACTATATACATATATACATTTCCTCAATAAGGTTATAATGCATTCATGAATGCTTGTAATCCATGATGTGTTTTCAGGTCTGGACACAGAGGATACAGTCTGATTGTACGCTGTTCGTGTTACCTAGCTATATGATAATGGACTACTCAACCGCATGGTCTATCGGGAGTTGAAGTCTCTGGTTATCAGGAAAGCCGCGCGACTGAGAACTACAAAAGTCGCTGTGTTCATCAGGAAATGTAGTTCAGTGCGCACCTCATGGGCAGGGTTCGAGACCATTGTCCGATGTTTAAATTTTAAAATTTTAGGGCGCTCCCTCTCCTGAACTCGGGAAATGTAGTTCGTTAGATATACAGAGAGCGGGGGTCGAGACCATTGTCCGCTAATTCCCTGTAAGAATTGGCACATGTGTCAGTGTTAAAGGATAGCTAGGGCGCTCCCTCTCCTGAACCAATGATTTCCCTTAAGTTGATACTATTTCTTTACCTCCCCAAATCCAGAGGTAAAAGATTTTCAATAGAGGGGAGCTCCCCTCATTGTATGTCCATATAGTAGCTAGGCTTATTAATTGGGAATGGTGGCCATGTCTGAAATTTGAGTGCTCTTTCATAGGGGATAAGTGTGAAGTGAGATATTTATACTAGTGAGTTTGTGAAACATGTGAAACAATCCATAATAACAATACATTACACAACATAATTAGTACCCAACATACATTCCTCCTACGTGAGTACTGTGTGGCTCCCCCTCTTGTCCATCTGGGTAATGGGGCAGATAGCATCCGTCCGGTGCTCCACAATTGTGGTAGTTCTACCTCTTCTTGTCCCTAATGATAGTACCAGAAGTGGGGAGTTACACCAATGAAAATATGTGATAGTGATTACTTATACATATACAACACTCATCATACTGCGGGTTTGCCTTTGCCCTGTACCAGTAACGCTCTAGAAGCCTATGTGCGATGACAATTCTTCACCGTAATTCAGTCCATTAGGGGTCTTACTCTCCATATCTATAATATTTTTGGACTCTCTGACTCTCAGTTGTGCTTCGCGGTCTCCACCCCTGATGTTTTTGGGTATCTTATCAATGCCATAAAACCTCAGGCTTCCATTATTGCTGTTATGACATTCTTCATAATGGTGAGCCATCGGGTAATTATGGCCCTTGTTTGTAATGGCACGGAGGTGTTGTAGAATCCTAACTTTAAGTGGATGCTTTGTGCTGCCTACGTACTGGAGGCCGCACGGGCATTCCAGCACATAGACAGCAAATTCTGTATTGCAGTTTATTTGGTGATTGATGGTTTTCATCTGGCCTGTTCCTGTCTTATAGTTTTTACGTGATTTGCCATTGCGGTCACATTTACAGTTACCGCAGACTGTGAAGCCATTGGGGATTGGTGGCCACTTAGTTTTAGATGGTTCGTTAGGGTAACTGTGTACCAATCTATCTCTGAGGGATCGTGCCTTGCGATAAGTGACTTGTGGTCTGTTACCTACTAGTCCTCCAACAATTGGATCAGATGTCAATAATTTCCAATTGGCCCTCATCACCCTTTCCAGGGCCCATGCTCCCCTACTGAAGTTAGTAATCATGCGGGGTGCATCAGGTTGAGTTTTAGTCAGAGTTTCCTTCCTCTTATTATCGCTAATAGATGTTCTAAATAGGACTTCCTCATGTTTTAGACCTTGAACCTTATTCTGAGCAACTCTTAATTTCAGATCATGCACCGCATTGCCGGCAGTTGTCTTACGAAATAGGCGTGTGGTTAGGTCACCCTCTCTAATCTCTACTGCTACATCCAAAAATTCACAGTATGTATTACTAATAGCATACGTGAACTTGAGATTGAGGTCATTATTGCCTAAATGGCTGATGTACTGCCTTGCTAATGTTTCTGGGCCATTCCAGATTATAAAGAGGTCGTCGATATATCTGACCCACATCAAGATGTGGTCAGTATATATCTCCGACTCCTCTGCCCAGACGATCTGTTCCTCCCACCAGCCTAGGAAAAGGTTCGCTAGGCTGGGGGCAAAACAAGTCCCCATCGCGGTACCTGATCGTTGACGGTATACCGCTTTTTCAAATAAAAAATGTTCTATTGTAGACAATATAACATCATAGTCCGAAGCATTGTATTGTGCCCACAACAATCCACATGTCGACTCCTCAGGTAATGCATGCACGCCTCCACACCTTTTACTTGATTGATACACGTATACAGTGAGCATACGTCCATACTGATCATATGATATCCCTCTTCCCATTTCAGATCATGTAATCTTTTCAAAAAATCTGTGCTGTCATTACAATAGGAATTCAGGTTTCGCACATATTCGTTCAGATATAAATCCAAGAATATTGAGGTGTTTTCCAATAACCCCCCATTTGAGGATACGGTCGGACGCCCTGGTGGTGTAGTGGGGTCCTTATGGATCTTAGGGAGGAAGTATATACAAGGGATACGTGGGTTTTCTTTTTTCAGAAATTTGTACTCATCCGTATCCAATAGTCCAGTGTGGTACCATCCACCAAGCAGTATGTGATACTCCTTTATAGTCTTTCTATACTGTTCCCAATTGATCAATTCGTAGCAGGAAGAGTCATTTAACTGTCTCATAGCCTCCAACTTGTAGTCCCTATAGTTCATAACTACAACGTTGCCCCCCTTATCGGAGGGCTTGATTACAATTGTGGCATCTTCCTCTAACATTTTCAGGGAAGTCCTTTGGTCTTTCGTTAGGTTGTCCCATTTGGAGTTTTGAAAGTTCTTCCTAGTTTATTTCAGTTCATTTGTAACTGCTTGGTTATAGGCCTCTATATTGTCGAATGGGACATTGGGATTAAATGTGGTCTTCAATTTCAGGCCACTATGCTTTACTTGTCTACTTGTTACGCCACAAGCTTGCAGGATGACATGGTCACTTCTCTCATCCTCATCTGCTATCTCCAAATGGTACATATCTCTTAAAAGTTCCAGATCCTGTACCTGCAGATTTACATCAGAGGGTCCCATTGTGTCTGTCACTTTTTGTTTAGTGCTGGATCGAGTTGCATAAAGTTTAATCAATTTCAATTTCCTAACATATAGGAAGAAATCCACTCTTGTATCCACATAGTCCAGGGTAGTATTGGGGCAGAAGGATAATCCTAGTTGTAGCACTGATATCTCCGTGGGATTTAATGGTCTGTCAGAGAGATTTACCACAGTTTTGCTTTCATCACTGGCATTGACTGTTAATTTACACATTTTGTAATTTTTATGTCTCCTTTTTAGTCTTCTTCTTCGCCCGCTGTTCCGCGTCCTCTTCCTCTTCCTTTTCTTACGTTCTTTCCTCTGGATGTCTGTCCCCTTGTCTGCACCCTGTTCTGTTGGCCTTGTTCGTTCTTCTGTTTCAAGATTTCGAACTTGTGGTGGAAGGTCAGAGGACGTGACCCTAAAGGGATCCCTGAGGTACGGTCTTCTGCGTCAGTACTTATATCCGAGCTAGATCCAGTAGAGACTGTAGTTGCTTTCTTGCTTGTCCAGTTTGCTCTGCTACTCTTTTGTGCTTTGTCGTACTTCTTGGCGTACGTTAGTATGCGTCCTTCCGCATAATCTCGTTTGTCCCTGAGGAACTTTCATTGTTTCTTCTGCTTGATAGTTTCCTCGTAGTCCTGTAACTTTTTTGGGAGTGTCTTGATGAATTCTTCAAACACTTTCTCAGTTTTATACTTCTCCAATTCCGTTCTGAGACCCGACAGTTCTTTGCGTGTTGTTTCCAAATCAATTTGTGCGTACTTTACAAGCATTTCCAGCATGCCCTTACATGTCTTGGCCATATATTGTGCCCACTCCATGAGTAAGTCTTTGTTAGGATTGTCGTAGGTCGGTACAATGCCTGTCCTCAATCCTCTAGGGACTCTACCAACCTCCACATAGTTGGTGAGAGAAGCAACTTTCCACCATTTATTAATTTCGCGCTTGCTTAGTCTTTCAAGATGCGCTAATTTCTGCTTTAATGTAGAGTCTCCGCTACTTGGTACTGTATTAGTCGTCGCGCTTGCATGCGCGATATCTCAGTCGCGCGGCTTTCCTGATAACCAGAGACTTCAACTCCCGATAGACCATGCGGTTGAGTAGTCCATTATCATATAGCTAGGTAAAACGAACAGCGTACAATCAGACTGTATCCTCCGTGTCCAGCCCTGAAAACACATCATGGATTACAAGCATTCATGAATACATTATAACCTTATTGAGGAAATGTATATATGTATATAGTATTGTTTTTTACTATTGTGTTTTGTTTACATACGGAAGTATTTTCTTTCTGTTTATGGGTCATGACATGAACGTAGGACTTTAATATGTGGGAATGCAAAATGGTGGCTACTTGAAAAAAGCTTACGCCGAAACGCGTCGTCCTTGATTTACGAGTGCACAATAAAGGATTTGTGCAAAGACCTCCTGGTGTGCCATCTCTGTGTCCTCCTAACTAGTGGTATCCAGTACTTGTGGATATATATATATATATATATATATATATATATATATATATATATATATATATATATATATATATATATATATATATATATATTCACTGAAAAAACCATAGGTTTGACACCAGTTACAGTTAGCTCGAAATTTTACTGACATAAATCCATTGAAATTCCCACGTTATAGTTAGTTGGACTCACTATAACTTGCGCGCCTGCAATGCACTGCTGATGACGTCACATATTACATCACTCATGACATGGTCAGTGACATCACTCATGACATCACTGATGACACCATCCTTGTGACATAGTGACAGACCTCCTTTCAGTGTAATGTAACCCTTGAAACACATATTCAAAAATAGAAACTAACATTTTCAAAAAATGGAGATACCCATACCAGTTACAACATCCAATTCAGTAATTCCACCTTCTATATACACATCCACTCATTCACCAACAGTTCTATATAGTCACTCATACATATACTCACTCATCATATGTAGTGATACACCTATACATCCTGTTACATACCGACAGTCATCCAAAAGTTACTCACACACATATACAACTAAACACACACTACCAGCTTACTTCTAAGGAAACTTACAAATACTTACTCTCTTAAACAATCACTTATAGAAAGACATACTTATTTAAACAGAAACTCTTACAATCTCTCACTCTCACATATACTCACTATATTCATAAATACTCACAAATACTAGATTAAAACATATGTCGTTACTAATAAACACAATAGTGAGACAGTCATTCACTCACTAACACACACATATACACAATCATCCACCCATACAGTCCTGCACATATGCTGTCTTCAAAACACATACAAGCAGTGAGTCAGTCACCAACCCATGCAGCCACTTATACACAAAGTGAAACACTGATACATATATTTCAACATTTAAAAGTTACTGGCTAATATATGTATTCACTAAGATACACTTAATAAGCCAGTTAACCAATCAATTAAAAAAAAAAAAACCATCCATTTAGACACTTATTTAAATATTTATTCTTCCATCGACCTTTACATATACATATATAAAACATATTTATTTTTCAGGAGCACATTATCTGGGAGTTTTTTTCAATCCCAAAGGACCTCAAGAAAGTAAATGCGCCAAAGGTTACTTGTCTAATCTGTGGCACTGTACTTTCGAGGGGGAACCCTAACAAAAAGTACTCTTTTGGCAATAACACCATGATTCGCCACATGCAATGCCGGCACCCTAACAACTATGCTGCGGCAGAGGTCCGAGAAATGACCAGAAACCCTCCCCAATCTTCTCCCAGCACCTCCCAAAGTAAGCAACCCACTCCATCGGGTCCAGAGACAAAGGAGATGGTCCCAAACATACAAACCCAGTTTGGCCAATACAAAATCAGTTGTATATTTTGTGGAAAAACAATTAACTATGGTGAGCAAAGCATTAAACTCATCAACCGTGCTGGGGACAACCACAATTGCCCAAAAAAACCTTAATTTTTTCCTGATTTTTTTTGCTCCAGTTGAGCCGTTTACAATTCCGTTTTTTGTTTATCCCCGTAAAAATAACAAAAAAAATATAAAATTGTTCATAAAAGCCAAAAAAAGTACAAAATGTTCCAAAAAACAATAAAAAATATAAAACAACTAAAAGAATAAAAAAACAGTTCTTTTTAGAACTACCTCCAATTTATAAAAAAATGCTACATTTAAAAAAAAATCTGTCATTCTTTTTTCCCCATGGTACGCTCCCCGGTTCGCTACCCGGTGCGCGTACCGGGTGCTCCCCCCGCCCTTTTATGGCCCCCACATCAAACCTAGGGGGTCAGGTGGGGTCTACCTTGCCCCCTTTTGGTCATTTCCCCCTTTGTTTTTGCCACCTCTTGTGTCTCGATCCTACCGAGACACAAGATGGCGGCCGCTCCGGACTGTTTGGAATGTTGACAGACACCCGAGAGCCAATCAGCTTTCCGCGCGCGAACTCGCGTAGCGCGCTGGTGCGCGCCCTGGTACGCGTACCGTGGCGCGCTTATAGATATATATATTTTTTTATCTTAAATTACTCAAAATCCACTGGAGCACATATCTTGAGACATAGCAAAGGCACATCGGGATACCAGTCCCTACAATTTTGCCAGGTTTGGTGGAAATCCATTCAGCCGTTCGGGCTAAAAGTGAGTCCAACCGCCCTATGGAAATTAACATGGGGAAAACACGTTTTGGGACCCCCCTTTTATCTCGGCCCCCGCTTGACGAATCCCCCCCGGGCGCTCCCCCCGCCCCGCCCTTTTATGGCCCCCACATCAAACCTAGGGTGTCAGGTGGGGTCTACCTTGCCCCCTTTTGGTCATTTCCCCCTTTGTTTTTGCCACCTCTTGTGTCTCGATCCTACCGAGACACAAGATGGCGGCCGCTCCGGACTGTTTGGAATGTTGACAGACACCCGAAAGCCAATCAGCTTTCCGCGCGTGAACTCGCATAGCGCGCTGGTGCTGGCCCGGGACGCGTACCGGGGCGTGCTTATAGATATATATATTTTTTTGAACCTAAATTACTCGGTTCGGTTCAAAATCTTTATTCGATTCATACAACGAATCATAAAAGTACAAAGTTAAAAACATAGTACACAATTAAAATGAACCACTATAATTATACATTTAGAAAAGGGGACAAAAAATTATTTTTAAATAACCATTTGTCATTTGTCAGAACATAGAAAACAATTGATAGTGGGACCCACATTTGTCCCTCAATACGTTAGCAAGTAATTATACACACAATGATAATTATAAATTGGGAGGCCATCATACAGCATATATACAAATTCTCATGGCAGAATACAGGTCTATGGCTAAGTTATCCATAGCGTTTCCTAATCTGAAATGATACTCTTATGAAGTTTAACATGGCACAACAAACTTCAACAGAAGATAGCGATAACAGGTAGTCATAACCTTCTTTATAAGTACATGGTTGCCGCCCCTTCAGGATGGGTTTAATGAATCTAATCCTTGGCTCCTGATAAAGAGAACAGAAGAGGACAAGATGTATGGTACTTTGGTTAACTCTGTTATTGCAAGGACAAGGGGGCAGCCTCTCACACCATCCTCCTTGTTTGGGAAAGGCATACAAAAAATGAAGGATATCTAGCCTAAACCTTGTGAGATAGAACCGCCATTGCGTATTAGTTGTAAAAGTTAAATAAAACTGATGCTGAGGCTTGACATAAACAGTTACTTCACCCAGACATGATGTGTTTAAAGATTTCCAATAACTTGCTTTTATTTGGGCTTTTATGTTCCCCTCATTTTTTTTAGGGTTATCATAAAGGTGACCCAAACCTATCTTGTGAAACATATTGCTGACATATGACAACCAAGGGATCTGCTTTGCATTATCTAGGGTCATACAGTCTTGAAGGATTTCTTTTGTGAGCTGCAGCTCTTCGGATAACCATATTTTACCCCACAATAATAGGGGCGACAGACGAACAATATCAGTCACATTGGTCATTCCCATTTCACTGTGGCAGAAACTATTTGACGAGCAGGATTGGATCGATAAAACCCGCTTTAGGAATTTATTTTCCATCACCTGTATTACAGCGGGGTTTTCAGTCCCCCATACCCCCGCCCCATAAGTGGCCACAGATAAACATTTTGATATATAGAGGGTTTTGAGGTGCGCAACGGGTTTTTGGCCCAGCTTACTACAAAAACGGAAAAGGCCCTCTATGGACCGACTTGCACTCTGAACTCGTGCCTTCATTAATGGGGCCCAACTTAGTTTATTATTGAACAGATTTCCGAGGTAATTAAAATTGTCCACCTTTTCAATGGTAAGGTTATTCACTACAAATTTCCTGGTTTTCGACCCTTTTGGACCACAACCCATTACAAAGGATTTTGTAAAATTAACCTTCAGGTCAAGGTCCAGCATAAATGTATTAAAAGCGTCTAAACACACCTGCATACTATTTCCTGTGAGCGTCATTAATACAGTGTCATCTGCATAAGAAAGCATAGGAATGCTCTTACCATTTACCTTCGGGAAATCACAACAGCGGTCCAGCAAATACTTTCCTAATCCGTTTGTGTTTACTAAAAACAAGAAAGGTGCCAAAATACATCCTTGGCGCACCCCCTCAGTTGATGGAATGGAATTTGTCATTTCACCTCCAGGTCCAAACCTTATGGACACGGTTGTGGCTGCGTGTAGTCTACGAAGTAGAGTGACCAGGGGTTCCTCAAAACCCATGTCATTCATCATCTGCCATAGCTTCCTTCTGCAGACAGTATCAAAGGCGCTTGACAAGTCCATGAAGGCAAGGTGTATTGTAGACTTCCTTGCCTTCATGTACTTGCCAATGATTAATGCCAAGTTCAGACACTGCTCAACCGTGCCCTTTCCCCTCCTGAAACCATACTGGGAGTTCACAATTAGGCCAACAGAATCTGCCCATGTCTCTAGTCTGGCCAAAACGACCCTTCCCAATATTTTACACGATGCATCTATTAGAGATATAGGGCGATAGCATCGAGGATCACACCTATCGCCCTTCTTAAAGATTGGCACCACCACTGCCTCCCTCTAAGACACAGGATGCAACCAACAACAGCAGCCTTAAACACATTTAGCAACAGAGGAGCCCATACCTCAATGTTGTGTTTAAAAAAGTCCAAAGGAACAGCATCAGGGCCTGGGGCTTTTAATAATATGCCTTTCCTTAAAGCCTCCTCAACCTCTTCCAATGTGAGCGAAGAGCTAAAGGCCAAAGCTGTGGATGAAATCACCAATTCCCCTGTATTATCCAATATTTCCGCAGTTAGTAGAGCCTTTGGATTACAAATTTTACCAAAATGGGATTCCCATGATTCACTAGTGACCTGCATCACTATGGTTTCCTTGGCATCACTCTTAAACAGGGGACGGTTTAATACCTCCCAGAAGAGCCTACTATCCTTCAACTCAGAGGCCTTCTCTAGATCATCCCAGGCACGTTTTTTTAAATCCTGCTTCCTCTTTACAATAGCCTCTTTATAGGCCCTTCTACTTGTTCTTATCAGTTCTCTGTTCCTTGGTTTTTGTTATAGGGCCATTCTTAGGGATTTATGTGAGGGGGAGCACACAGAATCGAACCATCTAAAACCTTTTAGGGTTTCTCTCCCCGCTGGTTTTTTAAGGTGCTCAGCCACATGCCCACATAGTTTTTCGAAACTCTCAATAACCTTTTCAGGATCAGATGCTGGGAGTAGACACGATTCAATTTCAGTTTTACAGGTATTAAAGATCTCTGCCTCTAGGCCAACCGCATCTATTTTCCCCCACTTCAAAGTGACGCCCTGATTCTTGTTATATTTTATGGGGTGTTCTCAAGCCGGCAATTTTCTACTTGCAGGGATGCACAAAGACAGCATTAAAGGAATATGGACACTTGCAGCGTTTGCTACTACCTCAAGCCTATTAACATATTGGAGAAAACCGCTAGATACAAATACAAAATCAATAGTGCTCGTCACTCCTCTTGTTCCCTGGAAGGTTGGCATTGGTAATGAAGATGGGGCAGCCCAGGGTTCGACCATATATAAGTCATTTAAAATGATGATGGTATTTAAGGCGTCCCCCTGGGGCGTGTGCTTAAAATGCATTAAAGGCTGTTTGTTTAGATCCTCCAAACCACACACATTTGAACCACCAAATCTACACATTGAACAATTAAAATCACCAACCCAGATAACAAACAGTAGTGGTCGTTCACTACGCGCCTTACAAATTGCTTTCTCCAAACTCTAAATTATCGATATATCATTCCCATCAAAAAAGTTGTGGTACCAATTGATCAACAACAAAGGCTCGGGGAACAGGTTTTCCAACAAGAGCAACTGGTACCAGGGAGTATCTACTATCTTGGAGGTTGTCAAATTCTGCAATTTAATAGATAGTGCTGTCATTATTCCACCCCTAGCCCTCCCAGCTGCTGATGGAACCGCCAAAACATTGAATGATTGAAACCCTCAATATCCCGATCCATCCGGCTCCATGTCTCCTGTAGGCACAGAATATCCTGGCCACCCACAAAATCCAGCCAGGCTGCGTCCTCCAGTCTACTCGCAAGACCTGCGATATTCCACGAAGTTAAGCATAGTCTGAGTTCCCCTAGATTATTCCCCACAGGTTCTGTTGGAGTTACCCAGTCTTGCCCAGGAGAAGGTGATTTGATCTCACATCCTGGGTTACCATTATCCTCGATGTTCGGAGGGCTAGTAAAATGAGCATCGCGTCAGGGACAACTACCAATGGATTATCCTTCTGTGTTTCCCCCATATTTCCCCCCGTAGCCAGATGTGATGCAAATAAAACATTTTCCTTATGCCTGGCTGGTGGTCAGTCTAAACCCTCCATTCCCACTAATGGGTCAAAACGGTTTCTCAGGGGAATATTATTCCGCATCCACCCTAAGTATTCCTCTCCCTGGAATCTTATTCTTGGTTGATAATAGGGTACTTGCATTGAATTGCTAATGCTTGGCGGCCTCATAAGGCATCCATCACCCTGGTACCACATACCAGGATGATTTCGGGGAGGTCGAGGAACAGCATTACTCTGTGTCCAACCAAAATGGCTGTTACCTTGAACTCTCGACTCAGGGTGACAGAAGTTAGGGGGAGCATGATACAAATTTGGGTAAAAGTATTCTAGGCCTATACATTGGATATCTCCCATTCTGGCAAACCTTGCTTTAGTACAAATCATATCTTTAACCCAATTATCCCTAAAATTGATAAGAATACAATCTCCCTCTAGGTCCTTCTTACTTGACCCCACCCAGGGCACCCTTCGTACACTTAGTATTTTTGTAGCAGTAGCCGGTGGAAGTGGCCTATTATTATTAAGCCAAAATTTTACCTTGTTTAATAGCTCCTTACTTGATTCATATTTATTTGTTGCAACTACCGGAACACCTGTCAGGATTACCATATAAGGGGCAGAGTCAGGGGGTATATTCACACAAATTGGTTTACTTAGGGGGGCTATGTTACTAGGGGCTGGTGGTCTGCTCAATGGAGTTGGATTACCTCCAGATGCGACCGCTGGCCCGATCGAAGTTGAGCTTGATGTTGATGCTAAAGCTGTAACAGTCTTTGGCTGAGAGCCCACAATAGTCGCCAATGTAGGTTTGGTCGACGCTGCTTGTGCGGGGGTTCCCTGGGAAGCCATAGATACAGTAGGTTGGGTTTGTGTGATTTCATTTAGATTTTTCTGGGCCCCCTTCTTTGTTGTATTACGATTTCCCAAGGGCTCAGGGGGTTTACTATTTTCAGCCAGAGTCTCCAACGAGTGTGTGTTAACTGATATTAGATGCTCTAGTTGATCCAATTTTAGGTTGATAATTTGTGTTCTTTCTATGAAAGGAGTCAAGAGGCTTTTTACCAGCTTCTCTATATTTACCAGGAGCTCCTCATTTTTGTTATTTTGACAACAATGAATCCACTGTCCAAACTCCCCAGACGAAGTTCCCCTTTGTTTGGGTGGTTTAGCGAAGACTCTTGAAGCGGATGTTTTTGCCAATTTAATTCTACATCCCTTAGTATGAGCCCCCCCTCTCTTACATTTGCCAGGTTTATTAGCTACTGGATCAGGGTCCTGAACATAGGTTTGTGAGGGGACCGACCCTGATACTGATGCGGCCAAATTACAGTGCTGGGTACCATCCCCAATGGTATTCGTGGGAACATGATCTCCTAGTAGACAATCAACTACGCCATCCACAGATATTGATTGGGAGTCTGGGCTTACTACTAGGTTAGGGCTGGCTTCCAGGTCAGAGATTATACTCTTTTCAGGGATGGTTGCAGAGCCAATCTTTCCCAGGGAAGAGCGTTTCCCCGTAACTATGTCTAAAGACAGACGCCTTTCTGTAAGGGCAATTTCTTTGTCCAGTATCCCCGTGGCCCGTATAATAAAGTCATCTAAAGTTCCTTTAGCTGTACCACTACTTGACCTTACTGTTACCTGCCTATTCTTCCCTGATCGTAAGGACATCATGTGAGGTTACAGTATATATACAATTTTCAAATTAAAACAGTTAAGGCACATCCAAAACACTAAACCTTAGCGAAGCAAGTTGATAGAATACCTGATGAGACTGATAAATAAAATAACATACTCTAGGTCCTTGAGTCCAACACGAAATAGAAAAGGCCCGGCCCGTCCTTATACGTCCTTGGACGGCCTTAGACGGCCCGTCCTTCGCCCGGGCTTCGCCCCGGGCGCTCCCGTGCAGCGGGTCTATCCGTCACTTATTGGTGTTTAGGACGTAAGGGCGGGAGTGGGGCGGCGCTTGCAGGGAGAGCGGGCCAGGTGATGGTGATCGGCCGACCGGGGACTCCTGGGATCTGTAGTCCCGGTCTTCGCTCGCAGCCCAGCAGCAGCCCTGAGCTCCCCAGCTAGCACTTGTCCTTGAAGCAACAGTTCCCCTCAGGCTTCAGGAGCAATGCGGGACCCGCTCCGCGGGTCCGGCGAGGTGTGGGCGTCCAAAGAATGAGAGGCTCCCACACGAGTATCCGAGGGCAAAGGTCCGTGGAGCAAACAGCAAACAGCAGACAGGTCCCTAAATTACTCAAAATCCACTGGAGCACATATCTTGAGACATAGCAAAGGCACATCGGGCTACCAGTCCCTACAATTTTGCCAAGTTTGGTGGAAATCCATTCAGCCGTTCGGGCTAAAAGTGAGTCCAACCGCCCTATGGAAATTAACATGGGGAAAACACGTTTTGGGACCCCTCTTTTATCTCGGCCCCCGCTTGACGAATCCCCCCAAACTTTCAGGGAAGGAGCGGGGCGCTGCGAGGCAAATTTGAGGAAAATTTCAGGCAGATCCCTCAACCGGCGCCAAAGTTATTCCCAATAGAATGTTGCTGATTCCCTATGGAAAACAATCCTAACTATAACTACCTACTGGCGACCGCCAGTAGGTAATATATACACACATATATATATATATATATATATATATATATATATATATATATATATATATATATATATATATATATATATATATATATATATATATATATATATATATATATAATATATATATATATATATATATATATATATGCAGGCTCATGTGTCAGAAAACACTAACCACACTCGCGGGGCTTCTGGTAAGGGCTTTATTTCCCAACAAGTAGCTTGATAGCGTGAGAGCAAAGGAACAAGGTTCGTGATGCAGTTCTGGTTCGTCAATAGTCCTGACGCGTTTCGAAGGCGGCTGCCTTCTTCTTCAGAGGGTGACGAACTGATTCTCAGAGTGGTAGGAGGAAAGACCTTTCTTTATCTTTATGACACGCCCCTGGATGGGCGCCGTGCCTTCTGGTACTTGTATTCCTGCTGTAGTTCTTTAACGCTTGATGCGTCTGAGTCCTGTGTTCTCATATGTGTTGAAAGAGCCCCGGCCAGGAAACCCCTCGCCTGCCAGGCGGCGTCATGGTGTTGGAGCAAGGGGTACGTGTATGAGCATATCCCAACAAGCTGTATGCTCGCCATTTCAGGGCTCCTTCCATCCGTCGTGTGGCGTTGCACAGCGCAATGCAGGTTCACTGCGACGCTCAATCCCCATCAGGGCGCTGTGCACTCTTCAATGGCGGGTGCGGCAATGAAAGGTGATGGGACCTTTCAAATATGCAGGCTCGTGTGTCAGAAAACACTAACCACACTCGCGGGGCTTCTGGTAAGGGCTTTATTTCCCAACAAGTAGCTCGATAGCGTGAGAGCAAAGGAACAAGGTTCGTGATGCAGTTCTGGTTCGTCAATAGTCCTGACGCGTTTTGAAGGCGGCTGCCTTCTTCTTCAGAGGGTGACGAACTGATTCTCAGAGTGGTAGCAGCAAAGACCTTTCTTTATCTTTATGACACGCCCCTGGATGGGCGCCGTGCCTTCTGGTACTTGTATTCCTGCTGTAGTTCTTTAACGCTTGATGCGTCCGAGTCCTGTGTTCTCATATGTGGTGAAAGAGCCCCGGCCAGGAAACCCCTCGCCTGCCAGGCGGCGTCATGGTGTTGGAGCAAGGGGTACGTGTATGAGCATATCCCAACAAGCTGTATGCTCGCCATTTCAGGGCTCCTTCCATCCGTCGTGTGGCGTTGCACAGCGCAATGCAGGTTCACTGCGACGCTCAATCCCCATCAGGGCGCTGTGCACTCTTCAATGGCGGGTGCGGCAATGAATATATATATATATATATATATATATATATATATATATATATATATATATATATATATATATATATATATATATATATTACCTACTGGCGGTCGCCAGTAGGTATATACAGTTAGGATTTTTTCTCTATGGGACTTTTGAAAATTCTATGTCTAATAACTTTGCCGTTTGTGGACGGAATCGGCTGAAATTTTCAGGAAAATGGCACATTGTGTTTCTGAGCAGCCCCTGAAAATTTGGGGGGGGGTTCGTCAAGGGGGGGCCGAGAAAAAAGGGGGGTCCTAAAACACGTTTTTAACATTGAGTTTTCCATAGGGCATTTGGCCTCACTTTTAGCTCGAACGGCTGAATGGATTTGCACGAAACTTGGCAAAATTGTAGGGACTGTTAGCCCGATGTGCCTTTGCTGGGTCTCAATATATGTGCTCTAGTGGATTTTGAGAAATTAACGTTTTAAAAAACAGATATATCTGTGACAGCGTCCCGGGTAGCGCTCCGGTTCGTGAACTTTTCGCGTAACGGAGCTTTGCGAAGCGAAGCTGATTGGCTCTCGGTGTCTGTCAACATTCTAAACAGTCCGGAGCGGCCACCATCTTGTCTCTCGGTAGGATCGAGAGACAAGAAGAGGAGAAAAACGAAGGGGGAATTTAATGAAACGGGGCAAGGTAGACCCTTCTTGACCCCCTAGGAATGATGTTGGGGTTATTAAAGGGTCCCGTTTGGCAAATAAAAAAAATTTGATTTTTTGCGGTAGAAGCGCTTTTCGGTTCGCGAACCGGGTAGCGAATATGGACGCGAAACGGGAATTCGCCATTTTGTGTTTTGTTTTAATTAAATTACAAGATGGAGAAATGGGTATAAGGGGGTACGGGAGACATATCCTGACCCCCTATGTTTTCTGAGGGTGGCTGAGGATGCTCATATATGTTGATACTTGTCTTCCAGCGGCTGCGCATGAGCGTTTTTTTATTATTTTTTTTTGCTGCGTGACGTCTGTTAACGTTCGATTCGAAGGAAATCAGGAAGTGTTGACCGCCATTTTGACACTGCGAGTAAATATACTGTTAAAAATAATTGTTATAAATTAATCCGTATTGATAAACATTGTCTGCGCCATCTTGCTTTTTTTCCAATGCCACACTTTTGTCGTGCACGGCAGCCATTTTAGATGCCTTGACCAGACACACTCTCTGCACGCCGCCGATCCTCAGCATGGCTCCCCACCCTCGCAAGCATCTCCCCCACGCATTGGTCACCCCCGCTCTCTCTCTCATGCATGGGCTATAAACCTCCCCCCATCTGCGCTGCTCTTCCCTGAGAATCACACCCTATGCCCGCCCGACACCTCCCTTCCACCCTATTCACTACCGCACCCTCTGACACTCCTCTTCCTTTGTGTCTGATTGTCCAGGCCGGTCCCAGGCTATCACCTAGCCCTGCGGATGTAGTTTATGGCCTCAACTGTAAAGAATCACCCCTCTTCAAAGGAGTTATAGTAGATCAAGGCCCCCACCCCTTGAGATCCGTCACACCACACACGTTCCTACTATCTGATAACGATCCTGTATTGTGATTGGGGAGGGGATTCTCACTGTGAGGGTGTGTGGGACCGAGCCTGAAGCGGAAGATTCCAGGGATGCCTTTTTGTACATCAAAGTCTTCACAATTATGTGTCACATTAAAAATATATAGTACTCCAACAAAGTAGTAGGATTATAACACTTTAATAACTTATAAATATATACAACGCACCAAAAACAGTAAACACGGTAAAAAAAATTTTTTAAACCGAAGCAACAATGGTCAGTAGCGGTCTGTCGTGCGAATAGTCCGAAGGCAGCACAATGCGCTGAGATCTGGACGGCACCCAGGGGATGTCCTTTACTTGCCGCACTGGTTTTGGCATCCTACAATGCTGCTCCGAAAAACAGCGTGGGGCGCCCCGGGGGGGGGGGGGAGGCGGCGTGAATGGGCCTCCCCAGGTGGAGGCTCGTCTGCTGTAGTGGGGCGCCCCTTTAGTGTTTCACTTGCCATTCAGCGGTTTTCGGCCCGCTTTTGGTGCACTGTGCCTCGTCAGTAGCGGTCTGTTGTGCGAATAGTCCAAAGGCAGCTGAGATCTGGACGGCACCCAGGTGATGTCCTTTACTTGCCGCACTGGTTTTGGCCTCCTACAATGCTGCTCCGAAAAACGGCGTGGGGCGCCCTGGGGGGGGGGGAGGCGGCGTGAACGGGCCTCCCCAGGTGGAGGCTCGTCTGTTGTAGTGGGGCGCCCCTTTACCGTTTCACTTGCCATTCAGCGGTTTTCCGGCCGCTTTTGCTGCACTGTGCCTCATCCGCCATTCAGCTGTTTACCGCCCGCTCTTGCAGCTACAGCGTCTCGCTCACCATCTAGTTGAATTGCGGCTACTCTTGCGGTGCAGCGATAGGCGGCTCCCACAGGACTCTTAAAATGGCGGCCTGGTCCACTAAAATGGCCCTGGGACACCTTGGAACTTGGACGCTTGTCTTCTAGGGCTTGGGCCCCATTCTCGAAAGCGTCCCCTCAGCCTTGAAGATTCTACAAAAGTCTTGGGGGCCCCCGACTCCCGCAGGCTTCCGGTGGAGAGCGGCTGCCATGATTGCTTGCGGAATGGCCACGACGGAGCTACGAGATGGTGGTGCTCTCATGCTGACGCCAGCTTCAGTCTGAAACATCCAGAAACACTGTAGACTATCAATTCGATGAGTTCCGGTGGAGCCCCAACGTGACCCGGTAGGGAAGAACTTGCCCTCCCCTTTTTTGAATGATGGTTCTTGTTGCCTGTCCCCTCTGTTGTCATCTAACAGAACCTTTTTTGATTGCCGAGTGAGAAAAAAAAAGGTGGGGCTTTCATCGTTTGGGAAAAAAAATGTTTTAATCCGATGAAAAGTGTTATTTTTAGGTCATATGATCAAGCCTTCCATCATTAGATAACCAAAAGTGAAATGAACCAATGAAAAGTTTTATAAACAAGTCACATGACCTGTTATGCGGCTTTGGGCTATAAAAAGCGTACAAAATCCGTTGGCCCATGAGGCGGCGTCAGTAGCGGACCGATGTGCGAATAGGCCGAAGGCAGCACAACGCGCCGAGATCCGGATGGCACCGAGGTGGTGTCCAGCAAGTTGCCGCACTGGTATGGCCATCCTACAATGCTGCGCCGAAAGACGGCGTGGGGTGCCTGGGGGGGGGGGAGAGGCGGCGTAAACGGACCTCTTCCGCCTCCCCAGGTGAAGGCACCTCATCTGCAGTGGGGCGCCTCTTAGCGTTTGACTCGCCTTCCAGCTGAGTTCCGCCCGCTCTTGCGGTACAGTGACTCACCCGCCATCCAGCTGAGTTTCTCCCGCTCTTGCGGTACAGTGACTCGAACGCGCCGAGATCCGGATGGCACCGAGGTGGTGTCCAGCAAGTTTCACTGGTGTGGCCATCCTACAATGCTGCGCCGAAAGACGGCGTGGGGTGCCCGGGGGGGGGGCAGCACAAACGGGCCTCTCCCCTCCTCCCCAGGAGGAGGTACCTCATCTGCAGTGGGGCGCCTCTTAGCATTTGACTCGCCTTCCAGCTGAGATCCGCCCGCTTTTGCGGTACAGTGACTCACCCGCCATCTAGCTGAATTGCGGCTACTCTTGTGGTGCAGCGATAGCCGGCTGCAACAGGACTCTCAAATTGGTGGCCAGCTCTTTGGATTTTGGCCTGGTCCACTAAAATGGCTCTGGGACACCTTGGAACTCGGACGCTTGCCTGCTAGGGCATGGGCCCCATTCACGAAAGCGTCCCCTCTTTTGACTGATGGTTCTTGTTGCCTATCTCTTCTGTTGTCATTTAACGGAACCTTTTTGGACTGCCGAAAGGGGTTCTGGTCCGACCGCTGGTTGGTGGAGACATTTTGACTATATCCTGGACCTGCCCTGCCTCGCCCAAAATGGCGCCGGTATAAATGGGACTCGTAACTCCTTGTTGTGTACTGGTTGCCCAACCTTGATATCACGAGATACGTATGCAGTTTTGAAGCACATGGCGGGCGGGGACGAGAATTGATTGAACATTTGAACATCCCTATTGATATTAACCCCTTGCATGCTGATGACGAACCCCAGCCGTCATGCACTACAGTGCTCGTGTGCTGATGACGGCTGGGGTTCGTCATGGCCCACCCCTGTTCATTTGTTTACAGCACAGGGGCGGAAACGGGCCAGCAGTGAAGGGGTTAAGTTCTGATGTGTTATTGATTACTGTACTATTGAAAGTTTGAATTAACGTCACCCATGGTACTTGCCCGCAAATGTATATCTAGATAATTTTATTGTAACTGGCCCTGTCGTACTTTAATTATAAAATGTACGTCCACGGATTCCGCAAATGTTAGACACCTTAGTTCTTGCAACCTAATGGGTCGCCCGTTACGTTGTTCTACAGTGTAAATGTCCCCTCATCATATACGATTCCAGTTTGCTCCGTGGCCGGCCCACGTGGTTATAGGCCCGTATTTGTATACTGACATTTTCACAATAAAGGTTTTTAAAACAAAACATGGTAGTAGTACGTACATTGGTAAAGGTTTGAATAATAGCCACTGTTTTCGAATCAGTAAAAGGCAAGTGAAATAAAGCAGTCCAATTACATGACGGATAAAAGGTATAATACGCAGGAACGCAGTAAAGATAAATGGTCAAGGGCTGTTGTGTTTTCTACTCCTGCAACATAAAGTGATCGATAAGAATCTGATATTCAGGCCTATCAGCGACTAAGACAGCAGGCCGAGCCTCTTTTGCTCAACGGCTCCCTCATGGGACGAAGAAACGCCCTTTTTCTCGAAAAAGGAATATATTTTACTTGCTGGACAGTTGTAAATTTTCCGGGAAAATACATTAGCCTGGAACATTATAACATATATGTTTAAGAAAAAAAAATGTTCGAAAGCAATGAAAAGCGTTATTTTTAGGTCATATGACCAAGCCTTTCATCATTAGAGTAACAAAAGTAAAATGAACTAATGAAAAGTTTTATTAACAAGTCACATGACCTGTTATGCTTACGTTACGCGCTGCGCGCCGCGCTCTGGATCGCTTCCGGGAAGCTGCGCCTCGCGCACCGGAGTACTTCCGGGTGCGCTAACGCGGCGCGTCATATGACGCATTACACGACAACGCAGGTCCAGAATATAGTCAAAATGTCTCCACCAACCAGCGGTCGGAACACAACCCCTTTCAGTAGTCCAAAAAGTTCTGTTAAATGACAACAGAAGGGACAGGCAACAAGAACCTTCAGTCAAAGAGGGGAGGGCAAGTTCTTCTCTACCTGTTCACGTTGGGGCTCCAGCGGAACTGATCGAATTTGGGCGGGGTGGGTGGTGGAGCCGAGTCGTCTTGCAGCCATCATGGCGTCGAGCTCAGTTCATCTCACTAGTTTCGTATTTCTCATGAGGGGTTGTTCCTAATGTTTCTATTTTAGCGAGGTCAAAAAGAGATCCCATTAGTGGCCTACTGATTTTGCTCGATTCCTTTTGTTTTTTTAAACGATTTTTCACTATCTGCAAAGACTAAACAGAGTATTGCGACTCTGTGCTTGTTTGTAAATAGAGAATGAACCAAAGAGAACCAATTCTAAAACAGTAAATGCTTGGATAACAATCAATCAAATGGAGAGAGAAGCAGGCACGACGGATTACAACGGGGGCAAAGGCCTGCGTTACCTACCCTTCACTATCTGCAAAGAGAGAATACTCCTAAAAGAAAAAAAGGGGGGGGCAGCGTTCAAAGCACATCAGCGTGCATAGACACGAAAATGTTTTTACCTACCACGTACTTGACATTTTAAAGCTTTTCATATTTGCTATTAAAAAACCATTGAAATTCATTGAAAAAACCATAAGTTATAGACCATATATAGTTAGGAATTAGCATTTACAAAACCTTATTTTACTCACACAAAACCATTGAAATTTCATATATAGTTAGTTCCACTAACTATATATCGCGCACCCGCAATCCACTGCTGATCATGTCACATATTACATCATTCATGGCATGGTCAGTGACATCACTGATGACATCACTGATGATATCTCAAATGACATCACTGATAACATCACTGATGACATCTCAAATGACATCACTGATGACATCATTCATGTGATAATACGATGAACCTCTTCAGACTCTAATATAACCTTAGATACACTCAGTGTAAACAGACACTCACAGACTGTCACTCATCCATGGAATTACTCACACACCTAGTCAGTCATGCAAAGAATCAATCACACCTCCATTTCCTCAACTATACAGTTATACACACCTCACTTATTCAAACATATTCTAACACATATTTACTCTCTTATACAATCACTGATACAAGTTCACAATGATCCATACAGCCACTCACACATTCACTGGCTCTTATGCACAGTTATTTATATATGTCAACTCTCACATGTACTGTGTTTTACATATGTACTTACTTTGACATGTAGCACTGAGATATCCATTCACTCACCAATACACTCATGCACACAATCAACCGCCCATATTGTCAATCATGGGATCTTGCTCGAACGGTTGAGAGAGGCAGGGATCGACGGCACGGCCCTGATCTGGTTCCATTCTTACCTCAGCGACAGAAAACAGGCTGCATCCCTTCCCCCTTTCCAATCGGTCTTCTCCCCTGTCCCTCACGGTGTCCCCCCGGGTTCCTCTATCAGCCCGATTCTTTTCAATGTTTACTTGAAACCACTGGTCACTTTAATCAAATCGCACAATATGACCACAGTAAACTATGCGGACGATACCCAGCTTCTCTTTTCTTGGGAGGGCGAAGACTCCATCTCTTTAGAAGCCTTCCATAACTGTCTAAGAGACACCGCAAGCTGGCTGCACCGGAACTCCCTCCAGTTCAACTCCTCGAAAACCGAGGTTCTGTTCTGTCCTGCGAGCCGCATACCCCGCCCTCTGCCTACTGAGTTTTGGCCCCCGGAAAACTCTAACAACCCGCCACCTGTCACCAGTGTTCGCAATTTGGGCGTCATGCTAAATCATCAGCTGAGCATGGAAACGCAGGTTTCAAGAACAGTCGCCACCTGCTCAGCTCTTATGCGCTCGCTGCGCAAAGTCCTGCCTCTACTACCACCTTCAGCCCGAGCATTGATAGTAAGGTGCACTATTCTTAGTCGCCTTGACTATTGTAATGCCCTCCTGTTGGAATCCCCTGCGACACTGCTGGACAGACTCCACCGAGTCCAGTCGGCAGCAGCCAAACTGGCTCTTGGTTGGACCAGGAGATCCTCGGCCACCGCTGCATTGGCCGAGCTGCACTGGCTGCCTTTGAAGCAACGCATTGCCTTCAAAGCCCTTTGCTTGGTCTTTAAGGCACTACACGGTGCAGGACCCAGACCTCTTCAACGTCTGTTCTTGTGGTGCATCCCCACCAGAACACTTAGGTCTACAACCGCCTGCCTTGTGAAAGTGCCTAGATGTAAGAAGGCCAGGACTGGGGGAAGATCGTTCAGAGTAGCTGCAGCCAAGCTGTGGAACAGTCTGCCTGTCGATATTCGCCAAATTCCTCATCTCCTTCCCTTCAGGAAATGAATCAAAACATGGCTCTTTCCTCCACCCCTTTAAACCCGCCAGCCATAGTTCACCCCCCCCGTCTAAAAACCCCAGGAGTAGCTACCAGCGCCAGGATACCTGCCAGGTGACAGACGCGCTCTATAAATATTTTAAATAAAATTTAAATAAATTAAATAAATACAGCTGTTTCCACATGCACTTTTGAACCCATACATCTAGTGAATCAACTGCTCACACATCTATGCACAGAGTCACACACCTCCCAGCCACCCACACACACACACAGTCTCTCATACAAATACTTGGACAACCAATTAATAACCCATATAGTTACTCATATAGCTACTGATCAACACATGCAGCAGTTTACAGAACAACAGACATAATGATGCACAAATTAAGACAGTTTAGTCACTAACCCATGCACTCAGTGAGACACATTTAATCACTTACTCATACAGTCAGTCATGCACCTACTAAATCCTTCATCCAGACACTTATACATCCACTCATTCATCAATATGTATGACATATTTTAACTTTACAGAAACATACAGTCACTGGATGTTGTCATCAGTGATGTCATCAGTGATGTCACTGACCATGTCATGAATGATGTAATATGTGACATGATCAGCAGTGGATTGTGGGTGCGCGATATATAGTTAGTGGAATTAACTATATATGAAATTTCAATGGTTTTGTGTGAGTAAAATAAGGTTTTGTAAATGGTAATTCCTAATTATATATGGTCTATAACCTATGGTTTTTTCAGTGAATATATATATATATATATATATATATATATATATATATATATATATATATATATATATATACATATATATATATATATATATATATATATATATATATATATATTACCTACTGGCGATAGCCAGTAGGTATATATAGTTAGGATTTTTTTCCTATGGGATTTTTGAAAATTCTATGTCGAATAACTTTGGCTTATGAGGACAGAATTGGCTGACATTTTCAGGAAAATGGAACATTTTGTTTCTGAGCAGCCCCTGAAAATTTGGGGGGGTTTCGTCAAGGGGGGGCCGAGAAAAAAGGGGGGTCCCAAAACGTGTTTTTCCCATGCAATTTTCCATAGGGCGGTTGGCCTCACTTTTAGCCTGAACGGCTGAATGGATTTACACCAAACTTGGCAAAATTGTAGGGACTGTTAGCCCGATGTGCCTTTGCTATGTCTCAAGATATAGGCTCCAGTGGTTTTTACGAAAATTAACTTTGAAAAATATATATTGGGCTACATTGGGCTATATATATGTTGGAGCCCAAATGTAGCCCAATGTAGCCCAATGTAGCCCAATGTAGCCCAAAGATGGCCACCAGAGACAAAAAAAACCAAATGTAGCCCAAATATCAGCCAGATGTAGCCCAACTATAGCCCAATGACAGATTGTCCCAGAGTGTTCTAAAGAACAACTAGAGTGCTAACAGTCCTACTTATTACAAAGGTATGGCACACCTGAAGCCATCTTGATTGGAATAAAGTGGTAACTCTTAAAACATTTAATTTAAAAAGGAACAAAATGAGGGGGTTCATTTTGCCATAGAAAGTATGATTAGCGAATATATGACGAAATCCCGCATACCATCAGTCCACAAAAAAAATCCCGCATGTACTATTAGGCCGCAAATTAAAATAACGAAAACTTTTAGAACGAATATGCCTTTAGCATACACTAAACAACGAAACTACCCTAAACCCTAAAACACTACCCCCAGCATGACCCTACACTACACAAACAGTACAACACTACCCTAAACCCTAAAACACTACCCCCAGCATGACCCTACACTACACAAACACTACAACACTACCCTAAACCCTAAAACACTACCCCCAGCATGACCCTACACTACACAAACACTACAACACTACCCTAAACCCTAAAACACTACCCCCAGCATGACCCTACACTACACAAACACTACAACACTACCCTAAACCCTAAAACACTACCCCCAGCATGACCCTACACTACGCAAACACTACAACACTACCCAAAACCCTAAAACACTACACCCCAGCATGACCCTACACTACGCAAACACTACAACACTACCCTAAACCCTAAAACACTACCCCCAGCATGACCCTACACTACACAAACACTACAACACAACCCTAAACCCTAAAACACTACCCCCAGCATGACCCTACACTACGCAAACACTACAACACTAACCTAAATCCTAAAACACTACCCCCAGCATGACCCTACACTACGCAAACACTACAACACTACCCAAAACCCTAAAACACTACACCCCAGCATGACCCTACACTACGCAAACACTACAACACTACCCTAAACCCTAAAACACTACCCCCAGCATGACCCTACACTACGCAAACACTACAACACTACCCAAAACCCTAAAACACTACACCCCAGCATGACCCTACACTACACAAACACTACAACACTACCCTAAACCCTAAAACACTACCCCCAGCATGACCCTACACTACACAAACACTACAACACTACCCTAAACCCTAAAACACTACCCCCAGCATGACCCTACACTACGCAAACACTACAACACTACCCAAAACCCTAAAACACTACACCCCAGCATGACCCTACACTACGCAAACACTACAACACTACCCTAAACCCTAAAACACTACCCCCAGCATGACCCTACACTACACAAACACTACAACACAACCCTAAATCCTAAAACACTACCCCCAGCATGACCCTATACTACGCAAACACTACAACACTAACCTAAATCCTAAAACACTACCCCCAGCATGACCCTACACTACGCAAACACTACAACACTACCCAAAACCCTAAAACACTACACCCCAGCATGACCCTACACTACGCAAACACTACAACACTACCCTAAACCCTAAAACACTACCCCCAGCATGACCCTACACTACGCAAACACTACAACACTACCCAAAACCCTAAAACACTACACCCCAGCATGACCCTACACTACGCAAACACTACAACACTACCCTAAACCCTAAAACACTACCCCCAGCATGACCCTACACTACGCAACACTACAACACTACCCTAAACCCTAAAACACTACCCCCAGCATGACCCTACACTACACAAACACTACAACACTACCCAAAACCCTAAAACACTACACCCCAGCATGACCCTACACTACGCAAACACTACAACACTACCCTAAACCCTAAAACACTACCCCCAGCATGACCCTACACTACGCAAACACTACAACACTACCCTAAACCCTAAAACACTACCCCCAGCATGACCCTACACTACGCAAACACTACAACACTACCCTAAACCCTAAAACACTACCCCCAGCATGACCCTACACTACGCAAACACTACAACACTACCCAAAACCCTAAAACACTACCCTCAGCATGACCCTACACTACGCAAACACTACAACACTACCCAAAACCCTAAAACACTACCCCCAGCATGACCCTACACTACGCAAACACTACAACACTACCCAAAACCCTAAAACACTACCCCCCAGCATGACCCTACACTACGCCAACACTACAACACTACCCAAAACCCTAAAACACTACCCCCAGCATGACCCTACACTACGCCAACACTACAACACTACCCAAAACCCTAAAACACTACCCCCAGCATGACCCTACACTACGCAAACACTACAACACTACCCAAAACCCTAAAACGCATGACCCTACACTACGCAAACACTACAACACTACCCTAAACCCTAAAACACTACACCCCAGCATGACCCTACACTACGCAAACACTACAACACTACCCAAAACCCTAAAACACTACCCCCAGCATGACCCTACACTACGCAAACACTACAACACTATCCTAAACCCTAAAACACTATGCCCAGGATGACCCTACACTACGCAAACACTACAACACTACCCTAAACCCTAAAACACTAGCCCCAGCATGACCCTACACTACGCAAACACTACAACACAACCCTAAACCCTAAAACACTACCCCCAGCATGACCCTACACTACGCAAACACTACAACACTACCCTGAACCCTAAAACACTACCCCCAGCATGACCCTACACTACGCAAACACTACAACACAACCCTAAACCCTAAAACACTACCCCCAGCATGACCCTACACTAAACAACCACCACAACTCTACACTACACTAACACAACACTACACTACACAACACTACACTACACTACACAATCACTAACCCACGAAAAAATTAACACAAACCCACTTACCTCTCTCGTCATCGTGGTTTTCACAACGCAAATGCATTTACCATACATGCCTTTAAAACGTAATTCTTTGTAAAGGCATGCGTGATAAATGCACATGCGTTTTGAAAAAATGCGGGATAATGGTATGCGAGCTCAATGACCTTGCGGGATAATGGTATGCGGACTGAAAGTCTGCGGGATAAAAAATGCGGGAAAATGGCTGCAAACCATGATTAGCAGCAGACTTCCCTGGTGAGCACTAGCTTTACTACAGTGATCTAATGAGCAACTAGAGTGCTAACATTCAGAATTTATGGCAAATGTGTGACACATCTGAATGCCTTCTTGATAGAACCAAAGTAAACAAGCATTGAAAATGCAATAGATCTCGCCCTCGTTTAAGTTAAAGCCATTCTGTTTGTAATGAGGTGGCTTTTTAGCTTTGCTTATATTAGTGTTTTTAAAACTTTCATGTAAATAACATGCATATGTATGCATATATGTATATGTATGCATGCATTTATATTTATATAGATATGCAGATTACATATGTTTATATATGTATATTACCTACTGGCGATAGCCAGTGGGTATATATAGTTAGGAATTTTTCTCTATGGGATTTCTGAAAATTCTATGTCTAATAACTTTGGCGTTTGTGGACGGAATTGGCTGAAATTTTCAGGAAAATGGCACATTTTGTTTCTGAGCAGCCCCTGAAAATTTGGTGGGGTTTCGTCAAGGGGGGGCCGAGAACAAAGGGGGGTCCCAAAACGCGTTTTTCCCATTCATTTTTCCATAGGGCGGTTGGACTCACTTTTAGCTCGAACGGCTGAATAGATTTACATGAAACTTGGCAAAATTGTGGATATGGTTTGCCCGACGTGCCTTTGCTATGTCTCAATATATGTGCTCCAGTGGATTTTGAGAAATTAACGTTTAAAAAAATATATATATCTGTGACAGCGCTCCGGTTAGCGCCCCGGTTCGCGTACCTGACGCGTAACGGAACTTCGCGAAGCGAATCTGATTGGCTCTCCGGTGTCTGTCAACATTCTAAACAAACCGGAGCGGCCGCCATCTTGTCTCTCGGTACGATCGAGAGACAAGATGTGGTGAAAAACGAAGGGGGAAATGAAGGAAAGGGGGCAAGGTAGACCACTCCTGACCCCCTAGGATTGATGAGGGGGATATTAAAGTGCCCCGTGGGGCAAAAGATTTTGCGATTTTACGCCGTAGAGGCGCGTCCCGGTACGTGAACCGGGCAGCTCACCGGGCAGCTAACCGGGCAGCTAACCGGCAGCGTAGCTGTCAACATTGTAAACAGTCCGGAGCGGCCGCCATCTTGTCTCTCGGTAGGTTCGAGAGACAAGATGTGGTGAAAAAAGAAGGGGGAAATGAAGGAAAGGGGGCAAGGTAAACCCCTCCTGACCCCCTAGGATTGATGAGGGGGATATTAAAGTCCCCCGCGATTTTTCGCGGTAGAGGCGCTTCCCGGTACGCGAACCGGGCAGCTAACCGGCAGCGTAACGGGAGTCCGCCATCTTGTGTTTTTGGAGCGTCCGGTTCGCGTACCGGGTAGCGTCCCGGTAAGCGTAACAAGGGGAAAACCAAGAGAAACAGTAAAAAAAAAATTAAGGGAATAGATTTCCAGCAAACTTGGCAAAATTGTAGGGACTGTTTGTTTGATGTGCCTTTGCAAGGCCTCAAGATATGTGCACGTGTGGATTTTGTCTAATTAAGGTTAAAAAAAATATATATATCTGTAAGCGTGCTCCGGCACGCTTACGTTACGGGTTTTGTTTGCGCTGCAGAACCGATACGTCACGGTTATGCGACGCGTCATGAGGCGTCTCACGTGGCTACGTGATACGTCACGTAATAAAGAATATATTTTACAGCTATAGATATTAGCTTTTAAAAAACCAATGAAATTCACTGAAAAAACCATAGGTTATAGACCATATATAGTTAGGAATTTGCATTTACAAAACCTTGAAAATTCACTGAAAAAACCATAGGTTAGAGACCATATATAGTTAGCTGGACATTTTATTGACATAAAACCAATGAAATTCCATATATAGTTAGTTGCACTAACTATATATCGCGCACCCGCAATCCACTGCTGATGATGTCACATATTACATCATTCATGACATGGTCAGTGACATCACTGATGACATCACTGATGACATCTCAAATGACATCACTGATGACATCACTGATGACATCTCAAATGACATCAGTGATGACATCATGACACACCAATACCAGTTACTACATACGCACTCACTGATTCCTACGTCTACACACACATTCACTCATTCACCCATACAATCACTCATACATACAGTCACTCATTATTACAACACTATCATATGCACTCATACACCTATGCAGACACTCACACACTGCCACTCATCCATGGAGTTACTCACACACCTAGTCAGTCCTGTAAAGAATCAATCACACTTCCATTTCCTCATCTATACAGTTAAACACAGAACACCATACTTCAGTGACATCACTGATGACATCACTGATGACATCTCAAATGACATCACTGATGACATCTCAAATGACATCACTGATGACATCATGACACACCAATACCAGTTACTACATACGCACTCACTGATTCCTACGTCTACACACACATTCACTCATTCACCCATACAATCACTCATACATACAGTCACTCATTATTACAACACTATCATATGCACTCATACACCTAGTCAGTCCTGTGAAGAATCAATCACACTTCGATTTCCTCATCTATACAGTTAAACACAGAACACCATACTTTTCACACATATACTAACACATACTTACTCTCTTATACAATCACTGATACAAGTACACATTGATATGCACAGAGTCACACACCTCCCAGCCAGCCACACACACACTCAGTCTTCCATACATCCACTCATTCTTCAATATGTAAAACATATTTAAACTTTACAAAAACACACAGACACTAGATGATGTCATCAGTGATGTCATTTGAGATGTCATCAGTGATGTCATCAGTGATGTCATTTGAGATGTCATAAGTGATGTCACTGACCATGTCATGAATGATGTAATATGTGACATCATCAGCAGTGGATTGCGGGTGCGCGATATATAGTTAGTGGAACTAACTATATATGGAATTTCATTGGTTTTATGTCAATAAAATGTCCAGCTAACTATATATGGTCTCTAACCTATGGTTTTTTCAGTGAATATATATATATATATATATATTCACTGAAAAACCATAGGTTATAGACCATATATAGTTAGGAATTCGCATTTACAAAACCTTATTTTACTCACACAAAACCATTGAAATTCCATATATAGTTAGTTGCACTAACTATATATCGCGCACCCGCAATCCACTGCTGATGATGTCACATATTACATCATTCATGACATGGTCAGTGACATCACTGATGACATCACTGATGACATCTCAAATGACATCACTGATGACATCTCAAATGACATCACTGATGACATCACTGATGACATCTCATTTGACATTACTGATCACATCACTGATGATATCATTCATGTGATAATATGATGAACCTCTTCAGACTCTAATATAACCTTAGATACAATCAGTGTAAATAGACACTCACAGACTGTCACTCATCCATGGAGTTACTCACACACCTAGTCAGTCATGCAAAGAATCAATCACACCTCCATTTCCTCAACTATACAGTTATACAAACTTTACTTATTCAAACATATACTAACACATATTTACTCTCTTATACAATCCCTGATACAAGTTCACAATGATCCATACAGCCACTCATACATTCACTGGCTCTTATGCACAGTTATTTATATATGTCAACTCTCACATGTACTGTGTTTTACATATGTACTTACTTTGACATGTAGCACTGAGATATCTATTCACTCACCAATACACTCATGCACACAGTCAACCGCCCATACAGCTGTTTCCACATGCACTTTTGAAACCATACATCTAGTGAATCAACTGCTCACACATCTATGCACAGAGTCATACACCTCCCAGCCACCCACACACACACTCAGTCTCCCATACAAATACTTGGGCAACCAATCAATAACCCATATAGTTACTCATATAGCTACTTATCAACACATGCAACAGTTTACAGAACAACAGACATAATGATGCACAAATTAAGACAGTTTAGTCACTAACCCATGCACTCAGTGAGACACATTTAATCACTCACTCATACATGCACCTACTAAATCCTTCATCCAGACACTTATACATCCACTCATGCTTCAATATGTAAGACATATTTTAACTTTACAGAAACATACAGTCACTGGATGTTGTCATCAGTGATGTCATCAGTGATGTCATTTGAGATGTCATCAGTGATGTCATCAGTGATGTCACTGACCATGTCATGAATGATGTAATATGTGACATCATCAGCAGTGGATTGCGGGTGCGCGATATATAGTTAGTGCAACTAACTATATATGGAATTTCAATGGTTTTGTGTGAGTAAAATAAGGTTTTGTAAATGTGAATTCCTAACTATATATGGTCTATAACCTATGGTTTTTTCAGTGAATTTTCAAGGTTTTGTAAATGCTAATTCCTAACTATATATGGTCTATAACCTATGGTTTTTTCAGTGAATTTTCAAGGTTTTGTAAATGCTAATTCCTAACTATATATGGTCTATAGCCTATGGTTTTTTCAGTGAATATATATATATACATACATATATAAACATATATCATCTGTATATCTATATAAATACAAATATAAATGCATGCATACATATACTTATATGCATACAGATGCATGTTATTTACATGAAAGTTGAAAAAACACTAATAAAAGCAAAGCTAAAAAGCCACCTCATTACAAACAGAATGGCTTTAACTTAAACGAGGGCGAGATCTATTGCATTTTCAATGCTTGTTTACTTTGGTTCCATCAAAAAGGCATTCAGATGTGTCACACATTTGCCATAAATTCTGAATGTTAGCACTCTAGTTGCACATTAGATCACTGTAGTAAAGCTACTGCTCACCAGGGACGTCTGCTGCTGGTATTCAAAGTGCATGTTTCAGTCTGCATGTCAGAATTTTTTTAATGAAATAGAAGAGGATTTGAGAAGTCACTCAAAATGATCCCTAATTTTTCTTTCTGAAGCACTAATCATACTTTCTATGGCAAAATTAACCCCCTCATGTTGTTCCTTTTTAAATTGAGTGTTTTCAGACTGACCACTTCATTCCAATCAAGATGGCTTCTGGTGTGCCATACTTTTGTCATAAGTAAGACTGTTAGCGCTCTAGTTGTTCTTTAGAACACTCTGGGACATTCTGTCATTGGGCTATACTTGGGGTACATCTGGGTGATATTTGGGCTACATTTAGGCTCTTTTGTCTCTGGTGGCCATCTTGGGAGACTGTATGTCAGAATTTTTTAATGAAATTGAAGAGGGTTTGAGAAGTCACTCAAAATGTGCCCTAATTTTTCTTTCTGCAGCACTAATCATAATTCATATGGCAAAATATACCCCCTCATTTTGTTCCTTTTTAAATTAAATGTTTTAAGAGTTACCACTTTATTCCAATCAAGATGGCTTCAGGTGTGCCATACCTTTGTAATAAGTAGGACTGTTAGCGCTCTAGTTGTTCTTTAGAACACTCTGGGACATTCTGTCATTGGGCTATACTTGGGCTACATCTGGGTGATATTTGGGCTACATTTGGGCTCTTTTGTCTCTGGTGGCCATTTTGGGAGACTGCATGTGAGAATTTTTTAATGAAATAGAAGAGGATTTGAAAAGTCACTCATAATGTGCCCTAATTTTTCTTTCTGCAGCACTAATAATACCTTCTATTGCATAATATACCCCCTCATTTTGTTCCTTTTTAAATTAAATGTTTTAAGAGTTACCACTTTATTCCCATCACGATGGCTCCAGGTGTGCTATACCTTTGTAATAAGTAGGACTGTTAGCGCTCTAGTTGTTCTTTAGAACACTCTGTGACATTCTGTCATTGGGCTATACTTGGGCTACATCTGGGTGATATTTGGGCTGCATTTGGGCTCTTTTGTCTCTGGTGGCCATTTTGGGAGACTGCATGTCAGAATGTTTTAATGAAATAGAAAAGGATTTGAGAAGGCACTCAAAATGTGCCCTAATTTTTCATTCTGCAGCGCTAATCATACTTTCTATGGCAAAATATACCCCCTCATGTTGTTTCTTTTTAAATTAAATGTTTTAAGAGTTACCACTTTATTCCAATCAAGATGGCTTCAGGTGTGCCATACCTTTGTAATAAGTAGGACTGTTAGCGCTCTAGTTGTTCTTTAGAACACTCTGGGACATTCTGGCATTGGGCTATACTTGGGCTACATCTGGGTGATATTTGGGCTACATTTGGGCTCTTTTGTCTCTGGTGGCCATTTTGGGAGACTGCATGTCAGAATGTTTTAATGAAATAGAAAAGGATTTGAGAAGTCACTCAAAATGTGCCCTAATTTTTCATTCTGCAGCACTAATCATACTTTCTATGGCAAAATATACCCCCTCATGTTGTTTCTTTTTAAATTAAATGTTTTAAGAGTTACCACTTTATTCCAATCAAGATGGCTTCAGGTGTGCCATACCTTTGTAATAAGTAGGACTGTTAGCGCTCTAGTTGTTCTTTAGAACACTCTGGGACATTCTGTCATTGGGCTATACTTGGGCTACATCTGGGTGATATTTGGGCTACATTTGGGCTCTTTTGTCTCTGGTGGCCATTTTGGGAGACTGCATGTGAGAATTTTTTAATGAAATAGAAGAGGATTTGAAAAGTCACTCAAAATGTGCCCTAATTTTTCTTTCTGCAGCACTAATAATACCTTCTATTGCATAATATACCCCCTCATTTTGTTCCTTTTTAAATTAAATGTTTTAAGAGTTACCACTTTATTCCCATCACGATGGCTCCAGGTGTGCTATACCTTTGTAATAAGTAGGACTGTTAGCGCTCTAGTTGTTCTTTAGAACACTCTGTGACATTCTGTCATTGGGCTATACTTGGGCTACATCTGGGTGATATTTGGGCTACATTTGGGCTCTTTTGTCTCTGGTGGCCATTTTGGGAGACTGCATGTCAGAATGTTTTAATGAAATAGAAAAGGATTTGAGAAGGCACTCAAAATGTGCCCTAATTTTTCATTCTGCAGCACTAATCATACTTTCTATGGCAAAATATACCCCCTCATGTTGTTTCTTTTTAAATTAAATGTTTTAAGAGTTACCACTTTATTCCAATCAAGATGGCTTCAGGTGTGCCATACCTTTGTAATAAGTAGGACTGTTAGCGCTCTAGTTGTTCTTTAGAACACTCTGGGACATTCTGTCATTGGGCTATACTTGGGCTACATCTGGGTGATATTTGGGCTACATTTGGGCTCTTTTGTCTCTGGTGGCCATTTTGGGAGACTGCATGTCAGAATGTTTTAATGAAATAGAAAAGGATTTGAGAAGTCACTCAAAATGTGCCCTAATTTTTCATTCTGCAGCACTAATCATACTTTCTATGGCAAAATATACCCCCTCATGTTGTTTCTTTTTAAATTAAATGTTTTAAGAGTTACCACTTTATTCCAATCAAGATGGCTTCAGGTGTGCCATACCTTTGTAATAAGTAGGACTGTTAGCGCTCTAGTTGTTCTTTAGAACACTCTAGGAGGCTGCAGTAGAACACAAAGGAATCAACTGACAGTCTCTGTCCTTGTTGGATGTACATGTTTTACTGAGAATGTCAGACTTCATTTTCACATGACTGAGAAAGATAATGTGAATTTACAGAAAATATGCTTTCAGTTTAGCTTATAGATCCCCTTCCAAACCACTGTGGGAAAATCATGAGATATTAGTTTTCTTTCAAACAATATTCATGATATCACAGCAGAAGGTTTTTTCACATGGTAAAATCACCTTAGAACCCACCACAATTCCTAAAACGAGTATGGTACCATCAACAAATGATTTATAATGTAACTAAATTCCTAAAACCCTCTATTAACTACAATGCTTTTTAATGAGGTGCTATCATGTATATTGGTCCCAAGATGGCTGCCAACACTTCTTGGATGAAGTGCTGACAGCCAATCAGATCAGATGTGTGGTTAGGCTCCGCCCAGATATATATCTTTTTTTGAACCTAAATTACTCAAAATCCACTGGAGCACATATATTGAGACCTAGCAAAGGCACATCGGGCTAACAGTCCCTACAATTTTGCCAAGTTTCGTGCAAATCCATTCAGCCGTTCGAGCTAAAAGTGAGGCCAACCGCCCTAAGGAAATTAACATGGTAAAAACGCGTTTTGGGACCCCCCTTTTTTCTTGGCCCCCCCTTGATGAAACCCCCCCAAATTGTCAGGGGCTTCTCAGAAACAAAATGTTCAATTTTCCTGAAAATTTCAGCCAATTCCATCCACAAACGCCAAAGTTATTAGACATAGAATTTTCAAAAATCCCATAGAGAAAAAATCCTAACTATATATACCTAATGGCGACCGCCAGTAGGTAATGTATATAGTTAGGATTTTTTCTCTATGGGATTTTTGAAAATCCTATGTCTAATAACTTTGGCGTTTGTGGACGGAATTTGCACATTTTGTTTCTGAGGAGCTCCTGAAATTTGGGGGCTGTTCGTCAAGGGGGCGCCAAGAAAAAAGGGGGGTCCCAAAACACGTTTTTCCCATGTTAATTTCCATAGGGCGGTTGGCCTCACTTTTAGCCCGAACGGCTGAATGGATTTGCACGAAACTTGGCAAAATTGTAGGGACTGTTAGCCCGATGTGCCTTTGCTAGGTCTCAATATATGTGCTCCAGTGGATTTTGATAAATTAACGTTCAAAAAAATATATATATCTGTAACAGCGTCCCGGATAGCGCTCCGGTTTGCGTACTTTTCGCGTAACGTAACTTTGCGAAGTGAAGCTGATTGGCTCTTCGGTGTCTGTTAACATTCTAAACAGTCCCGAGCGGCCGCCATCTTGTCTCTCGGTAGGATCGAGAGACAAGAGGAGGCCAAAACGAAGGGGGAAATGACCATAAGGGGGCATAGTAGATCCTCCCTGACCCCCTAGGTTTGATGTGGAGGCTTTAAAAGGGCCCCGCGGGGCAAAAAAAAAACAAAAATCGTTTTTTTTGCGTTATCATTAGTGTTGTCCGTATTCCCAGTCAGTACCCTTCCCCGCCCGCCATGTGCACAAAGACCGCATACATCCCCCATAACGTCAAGGCTAAGTAACTAGAACGTCATAAGGAGTTGCAAGTCGCTCCCATACTGGCGCCATTTTGGTCGAGGTCAGGCAGGTTCAGAGTATAGTTCAATGTCTCCAATAAGTAGCGGCAGGACCAGAATCCCTTTCGGCAGTTTTGGCTTCGTCATTACGAGCACTAGAAAACAAGACATTCTGGGCAGTATCACCCTTGACGCAACCCTTTATTGTACAAGATGGTGTCTTTCAAAAGCCAGGGGCATAGGAGTATGTAACAAGCGAGCCATTTAATTGAAAAAACTAAACGTGACAAACAGTTGTAGGATCAGTGAAGGTTGATTTTTTAATTGAAAGTATAACAGGATCAGTTACAATAAAATCCTTCATACGCACACCATGGGCGAGTATCATGGGTAACATTACTTCGAAGCTTTATTAATACAATAATCAATAATGAAAAATCGACATCAATAGGGTTGTCCGTATTCCCAGTCAGTACCCTTCCCCGCCCGCCATGTGCACAAAGACCGCATACATCCCCCATAACGTCAAGGCTAAGTAACTAGAACGTCATAAGGAGTTGCAAGTCGCTCCCATACTGGCGCCATTTTGGTCGAGGCCAGGCAGGTTCAGAGTATAGTTCAATGTCTCCAGTAAGTAGCGGCAGGACCAGAATCCTTTTTGGCAGTTCTGGCTTCGTCATTACGAGCACTAGAAAACAAGACATTCTGGGCATTACCACCCTTGACGCAGCCCTTTATTGTACAAGATGGTGTCTTTCAAAAGCCAGGGGTATAGGAGTATGTAACAAGCGAGCCATTTAATTGAAAAAACTAAACGTGACAAACGGTTGTAGGATCAGTGAAGGTTGATTTTTTAATTGAAAGTATAACAGGATCAGTTACAATAAAATCGTCTATACGCACACAGAGACCACAATCTCTGTCGTCGGCCAGATCAGGATCCCCCCGTGGGAGGGCGGCACCGCCCGCAAGTGGAGGGCCGCCGACTCCTCTAAATTGCTGTCCCACCTGTCACAAACCCGCCCTCCCTTCCCCAACGATATCTGCACCAATGAGCTAGATGGTTACACCTCTAACTGGCTCACGTCAGCCAGCGATATCTTTGCCCCTTTAACTAAGTTCCTCCGATCCCGACACAGTAACTCTCACAAATGGTTCGACCCCCAACTTAAAGCCTTACATCTGGAACTTCGCCAATTGGAGCGCAAGTGGAGGAGAGACTACTGCTCGTCAAGAAGAGATATTTATGTGGCCACTCGCAACAAATACAAAAAAGCTATCTCTGCGGCCAAAAAAGCCTATGCCTCCGAAAGAATTTTATCTGCCCCTTGTAAGTCGAAGGAGATCTTCAAAGTCCTCGACGAATTCCCCTCTGACCCTAGGACGCTCCCGACTCAGGCCCCCACACAGGAATCCTGTAATGCGCTTCGCACGTTTTTTTACAGAAAATTGTTTTGATTAAGGACACTATCCCGGTCACCCTCCCTGGCGCTGACTCTGTCTCCCCCCTCACAATGTTCTTTCCTTCACACAGTTCCCCCTTCTAGATCCTGCATCCCTGGCCATACTGGCCGTCCGCATCAAGTCTGGATCACCGGACGACTGCTGTCCACCATCCATACTTCGGGACATCTGCCTTACTTTACCCGACTGTATCCTTCCCTTGCTGAACTCTTCTCTCTCTTCCGGTACGGTGCCCAGCTCTTTCAAGGAGGCCGTTCTGGTGCCTCTATTGAAGAAGCCTGGAGCTGACCCCGCAGTCCCGGCGAACTATCGACCTATCTCCCTCTTGCCCTTTTTCACAAAAATCTTGGAAGCTCACGTCACCGCCTGTCTCTGACAGTTCATCGAGAGCTCCAACTTTCTTGAGGCCAACCAGGCCGGCTTTAGACCCGGCCACTCCACGGAGGCAGTGATCTTGGCCGTGTTGGATGCTCTGAGAGACGGCGCTGACAAGGGTACCCCCCAGGCCTTGGTACTATTAGATCTGTCGGCTGCTTTCGACACGGTGGACCACAACATCCTTCTCCACCGTGTCGAGCAGGCCGGCATCCAGGGCCTGGCGCTGGCATGGGTCGAATCCTTCTTGACAGGGAGGTCTCAGACCCTCAGCTTGGGCACTTTCAGGGCACCTAGGGAGCGCTCGCTCTGCGGGGTCCCCCAGGGCTCCTCCTTATCTCCTCTTCTCTTTAATCTCTATCTTCGACCTCTTCTTTTCTCTCTGAGGCAGTGGGACGTCACCGTCTTCAACTACCCTGACGACCTGCAACTCATCTTTCCTCTTAACTCCTCTTCTGCTATCCCTAATTTCCAGGCAGCCATGTCCCATATCCTCCAGTGGATGTGTCAGAACCAACTAAAGCATCAAATCAGCGCCAGGAAACCCACGGTGACTGTGCGCTCTACAAGCACTCCTTAACATAACATAACATAACACACCATGGGCGAGTATCATGGGTAACATTACTTCGAAGCTTTATTAATACAATAATTAATAATGAAAAATCGACATCAATAGGGTTGTCCGTATTCCCAGTCAGTACCCTTCCCCGCCCGCCATGTGCACAAAGACCGCATACATCCCCCATAACATCAGGGCTAAGTAACTAGAACGTCATAAGGAGTTGCAAGTCGCTCCCATACTGGCGCCATTTTGGTCGAGGCCAGGCAGGTCCAGAGTATAGTTCAATGTCTCCAGTAAGTAGCGGCAGGACCAGAATCCTTTTCGGCAGTTCTGGCTTCGTCATTACGAGCACTAGAAAACAAGACATTCTGGGCAATACCACCCTTGACGCAGCCTTTTATGCTACAAGATGGTGTCTTCCATTCAGAAAATATTGTTGGCAGCATTTTGAAAGGAAAGATAAACGGCTGTTCTCCTAGTGAGTCTCACATTGTTACATTTATGAAGAATGTTGAAGAGTAGTATGTTGAAAATCTGAAGCCATCGTTCTACAAACTCTCAACCAGCCTTGGATGGAAAAATCCTGAAGAATGTACAAACTGAAAACCAGTACCAGGGTACGGCAGGACGTGTCTTCAGGTCAAACGGATTGTGGGACAAGGTCCAGAATGGAAGAGTCACCAAAAGGCAAAAAGTTCCGCCGGACCCCGGGAGCCGGCCGCCTATGTCGGGGGCGATCTCAGGTCACACCAGGGCAACAAGACTTGGGGAGGGGGCAGGAGCCAAGCGCCCCCTCCCAGTACGTGCCACCACATCGCCCCTGGGGGGCCTCCATCAAGCGGTTCAGGGAGGCACCGCAGGCAGCCGTTCTTCAGATCAGTGGCTCTCACCGGCAAGGCTCCCCTCCTTTAGCAGCGATCGTTGGCGCTGTGGTTGCGGCCGAAGGCTCCTGCTTGGTCAACGCCCCGGCCTCTCCATGTCGTAGGCCGCAAGAGTGGGTGCAACGCAGCTGGCCGAGCGAGACTTGGGGAGGGGGCAGGAGCCAAGCGCCCCTTCCCAGTCCGAACCAATTAAAAGTGTTATTTTTGGGTCACATGACCTAGCCTTACATCATTAGGAACCCAAAAGTGAAATGAACCAATGAAAAGTTTTATTAACAAGTCACATGACCTGTTATGCTTACGTTACGCGCTCCGCGCCGCACCCCGAATCGCTTCCGGGTAGCTGCTTTTCAAGCCTCGCGCACCGGAGCACTTCCGGGTGCCCTAACGCGGCGCGTCATATGACAGAAGGGACAGGCAACAAGAACCATCAGTCAAAGAGGGGAGGGCAAGTTCTTCTCTACCGGGTCACGTTGGGGCTCCACCGGAACTGATCGAATTGGTAGTCTACAGTGTTTCTGGATGTTTCAGACTGAAGCTGGCGTCAGCATGAGAGCACCACCATCTCGTGACTCCGTCGTGGCCATTCCGCAAGCAATCATGGCAGTCGCTCCCCACCGTAAGTCTGCGGGAGTCAGGGGCCCCAGTGACTCTTGTAGAATCTTCAAGGCTGAGGGACACTTTTGGGAATGGGGCCCATGCCCTAGCAGTCAAGCGTACGAGTTCCAGGGTTGCCCAGAGCCATCCTTGCAGGCCAGGCCCAAGTCTGTGGAGTTGACTGCCATTTCCTGAGCTCCGTGGCAGCCGCCTCTCGCTGTACTGCAAGAGTGGGTGCAATTCATCCGGATGGCGGGTGAGACGCTGTAATAACAAGAGCAGGCGCAATTCAGCTGGCCGAGCGAGGCCCTGTGCCGCAGGAGCGGGCGCAACTCAGGTGGCCGAGTGAAGCGCTGGGGTGTAGCTGATAAACCTCCACCTGGGGAGGTGGGGGAGGCTCGTTCGCGCCGCCTCTCCCTTTCAGTGCACCCCACGCCGTCAAGCGTCCGAGTTCAAGGGTTGCCCAGAGCCATCCTTGCAGGCCAGGCCCAAGTCTGTGGAGCCGACCGCCATTTCCTGAGCTCCGTGGCAGCCGCCTGTCGCTGTACTGCATGAGTGGGTGTAATTCATCCGGATGGCGGGTGAGACGCTGCAATAACAAGAGCAGGCGCAATTCAGCTGGCCGAGCGAGGCTCTGTGCCGCAGGAGCGGGCGTAACTCAGGTGGCCGAGTGAAGCGCTGGGGTGTAGCTGAGAAACCTCCACCTGGGGAGGTGGGGGAGGCTCGTTCGCGCCGCCTCTCCCTTTCAGTGCACCCCACGCCGTGTCCTGGCGCAGGTATATGTGATGGTTGGACCAGGGCACCGCAGGACGTGTCTTCAGGTCAAACGGATTGTGGGACAAGGTCCAGAATGGAAGAGTCACCAAAAGGAAACAAGTTCCGCCTGACCCTGGGAGCCGACCGCCTATAACGCTGGACTTGCGTTGTTTTCTCTGTTGTCGTTCAGCGTGTTGAGAGACTGCAGCTGATGGATATTACCTACTGGCGGTCGCCAGTAGGTAGTTATAGTTAGGATTTTTTTCAATGTTAAATCTCAAAATTCTATTTGGAATAACTTTGGCGCCGGTTGACGAATCTGACAGAAAATTTCCTCAAAATGGCCTCGCGGCGTTCCGTTCCTTCCCTGAAAGTTTGGGGGGATTCGTCAAGAGGGGGCCGAGATAAAAGGGGGGTCCCAAAACGCATTTTCCCCATGTTAATTTCTATGGGGCGGTCGATTTCACTTTTAGCCCGAACGGCTGAATGGATTTCCACCAAGTTTGGCAAAATTGTAGGGACTGGTAGCCCGATGTGCCTTTGCTATGTCTCAAGATATGTGCTCCAGTGCATTTTGAGTAATTTAGGTTAAAAAAAATATATATATCTATAGGCGCGCTCCGGTGCGCGCACCAGGCGCGACACGCGACTTGCGCGCGGAAAGCTGATTGGCTCACGGGTGTCTGTAAACATTCGAAACAGCCCGGAGCGGCCGCCATCTTGTGTCTCGGTAGGATCGAGACACAAGAGGTGACATAAAAAAAGGGAGAAATGACTATAAGGGGGCAGGGTAGACCCCCTCCTGACCCCCTAGGTTTAATGTGGGGGCTAAAATAGGGTCCCGCGGGGCATTTAAAAAAAATATTTTTTTTCGATTTGCACGGGGGGAGCGCCCGGTACGCGCACTGGGAAGCACACGGGAAGCGCACCGGGGAGCGAAGCACGGGGAAAATCCAGGACCTTATTTATGAAGGCCTTGCGACAGTTTTGCGCCGCCTGTGCGTCACTTTTTGTGACGCACCAGCGGTGTAAAAAAATGTGCATCGTTGCGCTATATTTAAAAAGTGACTCATCTAGGTAGATGGGTCACTTTTTAAAACCCTGCGCCACATTATACTTGCGTCAGGCATAATGTATGCAGAGGGGGCGTTCCCCCACAAAAAGCTTGGTAATAGCGACGCAGTGAAATCTATGAGATTTCACTGCGTCACTTTTAGGATGCTGTTGCGTCAAAAT
This sequence comes from Lissotriton vulgaris, assembly GCF_964263255.1. Taxonomy (NCBI): domain Eukaryota; kingdom Metazoa; phylum Chordata; class Amphibia; order Caudata; family Salamandridae; genus Lissotriton; species Lissotriton vulgaris. The sequence goes on from NW_028245631.1 coordinate 72,457, forward strand.
CTTGCGCCTGCCTCACAGCAGGTGTAAGACTGACGCAAGACCTTTCACATGGTGCTTTCCCCATGTGAAAGGACGCATTACTGGAGTTGCGTCACTTTTGTGGCGCACTCCAGCTATGCGTCACTTTTGTATTTACAGATACGTCAGAAATACTGACGTATCTGTAACTCCTTGCGACATGATTCGTCATACATTAAATATGACACATCTGGAATGTCGTAAGGAGTGCGCACAGAAAAGTGACGCATCGCACCAGCGGTGTAAAAAAATGCGCCTCGTTGCGCTATATTTAAAAAGTGACGCATCTAGGTAGATGGGTCACTTTTTAAAACCCTGCGCCACATTATACCTGCGTCAGGTATAATGTATGCAGAGGGGGCGTTCCCCCGCAAAAAGCTTGGTAATAGTGACGCAGTGAAATCTATGAGATTTCACTGCTTCACTTTTAGGATGCTGTTGCGTCAAAATCTTGCGCCTGCCTCACAGCAGGTGTAAGACTGACGCAAGACCTTTCACATGGTGCTTTCCCCATGTGAAAGGACATATTACTGGAGTTGCGTCACTTTTGTGACGCACTCCAGCAATGCGTCACTTTTGTGTTTACAGATACATCAGAAATACGGACGTATCTGTAACTCCTTGCGACATGATTCGTCATACATTAAATATGACACATCTGGAATGTCGTAAGGAGTGCACACAGAAAAGTGACGCATCGCACCAGCGGTGTAAAAAAATGCACCTTGTTGCGCTATATTTAAAAAGTGACGCATCTTGGTAGATGGGTCACTTTTTAAAACCCTGCGCCACATTATACCTGCGTCAGGTATAATGTATGCAGAGGGGGCGTTCCCCCGCATAAAGCTTGGTAATAGCGACGCAGTGAAATCTATGAGATTTCACTGCGTCACTTTTAGGATGCTGTTGCGTCAAAATCTTGCGCCTGCCTCATAGCAGGTGTAAGACTGACGAAAGGCCTTTCACATGGTGCTTTCCCCATGTGAAAGGACACATTACTGGAGTTGCGTCACTTTTGTGACGCACTCCAGCAATGCGGTTTTTTTTGTGTTTACAGATACGTCAGAAATACTGACGTATCTGTAACTCCTTGCGACATAATTCATCATACATTAAATATGACACATCTGGAATGTCGTAAGGAGTGCGCACAGAAAAGTGACGCATCGCACCAGCGTTGTAAAAAAATGCGCCTCGTTGCGCTATATTTAAAAAGTGACGCATCTAGTTAGATGGGTCACTTTTTAAAACCCTGCGCCACATTATACCTGCGTCAGGTATAATGTATGCAGAGGGGGCGTTCCCCCGCAAAAAGCTTCATAATAGTGACGCAATGAAATCTATGAGATTTCACTGCGTCACTTTTAGGATGCTGTTGCGTCAAAATCTTGAGCCTGCCTCACAGCAGGTGTAAGACTGATGCAAGACCTTTCACATGGTGCTTTCCCCATGTGAATAGACGCATTACTGGAGTTGTGTCACTTTTGTGACGCAATTCAGCAATGCGTCACTTTTGTGTTTACAGATATGTCAGAAATACTGACGTATCTGTAACTCCTTGCGACATGATTCGTCATACATTAAATATGACACATCTGGAATGTCGTAAGGAGTGCGCACAGAAAAGTGACGCATCGCTGTTTTCACGCAGCCATGCATCACTTTTCAGAAATGAGGCCTCCAGTTTATTCACTGTGTCACCTCTACGACCCTTTCTTGCGTCAATACGTCCCTTTTGCATACATTACACCTGACGTAGGAATAATGTGGCGCAGGGGTTTACAAAGTGACGCATTTACCTAGATGCGCCACTTTGTAAATATGAATAAATAAGGTGCATTTTTTATTGGACTGATGCGTCACAAAAAGTGATGCTTTGGTGGCGTTAAAGTGACGCATGGCTTCATAAATGAGGCCTTCTGCCTTCAACTCCAGCAATGCATCTTTTCTTATCCTTCCACACCCCTGTTCCTTTTCAACATTTTCTTTGAATATCAACATTCCCCATATTCACTCTTCTTCTCCTTACTTTCTTTCCTAGCACTCACCTTCTTTCAGTCCTCCTACTTCACTTTCTTTCTCCTCTCATACCTTTCTGTTTTTTCTTACTCATTTTCCTTTCCATTATCAATGCAGTCTATTTCACTTACTCTTTTTCATTTTTTTTAAGAATATAGCTCTTTGATGAGAATTGGAGGTAGTTCTGAAAATAACTTTTTATTTTCTTCTTTTTTCTAAACAGGAACAAAAACAGGGAATGGAAACTGCTCAACAGGAGCAAAAAAAACAAAAAAATTAGGGGTGGGAAGGGCAGCGATGGTTTTCCAATGCTCGAACCATGAGCTGTACACTTTGTTCTCCAAAGGTAAGCAGTTGATTGCAGTATCTGCATCTGAGGGCACCATGGTTAAAAGCAGGTTGAATGTACAGAACCAGCTCTTGTGATCTCCCCCTCCCAGAAGAAGTTGCTCCTCCGGTGGATGTAGAGGCCCCATCACTGGGAACCTCTTGTGCCAGAGCCCTGACACTTTCCCGAGCAAAATTCTGGGGGTGCTTCCTCTCCACATGTCAGATCATTGTGAAGTTTCCAAATGAGTATTTTTTTAAGGGGTTACCCCGTGACAGCACTTCTTTGCAGATCCTGCACTCCACTTTTGGAGCATTCACCTTTTTTTGGTTAGGTGGGATTTAAAAAAATTTCCAAATAAAATGTTCCTTAACTTTTCGTTGAGGAGACTCTTCATTGATGAATTCAGGTTCTTCATCACTGCTGGATTCTCTGGCAGCCATGGTAAAACCAAGAAATATCCAGGAGCAAAAAGGCAGGTCTTGCAGTCACAAAAGTGAAAGAAGAAGTGAAGGAAATGGGTGGGGATTTCATTCTTTGTAAAAAAAACTGTTAGCAACCAATGAAAAGTGTTATTTTAAAGTCACATGACTTGACGCGCTGACGCTGCTCGTACCGGAGCGCTTCCGGGGCCCATACGCGGCGCGAACGTAGGCGCTTCCGGGGGCGCACACGCGGTGCGAACGTAGGCGCTTCCGGGGCGCATATGCGGCGCGAACGTAGGCGCTTCCGGGGGCGCTTACGTTGCGCGCCGAAGTGACGTCATCATAGTTTTACGGAAATGCATAATCATTTTCCTTATAAAAAAAAAACTGCTTTTATTTGTATGGTACACAATGTTTTGCGTTATTATTAACTTTTCATTCAAATTTTTTTCACGAACGAAAGTAGCGCTCTGGGTGCGCTTTCCGGAGAGCTTACCGGTGAGCTTACCGGAGAGCTTACCGGAGAGCTTACCGGAGAGCTTACCGGAGCGCGCACCCAGAGCGCCCCAGGAAAAAATGATATAAAAAAAACCTCAAAAATTAATACTTACACAAAATAGCAAATTGTAAAAAAAAACATAGGTTACAAACTCGATATAGAAAGGAATTAGCATTTAAAAAACCTATTAAATTCACTGAAAAAACCATAGTTTTCACACCAGTTATAGTTAGCTGGAAATTTTATTGACATGAAACTATTGAAATTCCCACGTTATAGTTAGTTGGACTCACTATAACTTGCGCGCCTGCAATGCACTGCTGATGACGTCACATATTACATTACTCATGACATGGTCAGTGACATCACTCATGACATTGACCATGTCATGAGTGATGTAATATGTGATGTCATCAGCAGTGCATTGCAGGCGCGCAAGTTATAGTGAGTCCAACTAACTATAACGTGGTAATTTCAATGGTTTTATGTCAATAAAATTTCCAGCTAACTGTAACTGGTGTGAAACCTATGGTTTTTTCAGTGAATATATATATATATATATAATCTCATCCAACCCATACATTCACCCAGGCACTACCCATAATATCATCCATTCGCTCAGCCACTAGTCATGGACTAATCTATTTACATTTTGTTCAAAAGTCTGTGTATAGCACACCGTGTTGCCCAAGGAAAAGGACCTATATACCTCCAAAAGCTGCTGACTATTCACTGCCCTAGACGCAACCTGAGATCACTAGGTAGCATGCTGTTTCAGGTTTCCCATATTTATAAAGCGAGGATGGGAGGCCGCTCATTTAGGTACCTTGCCTGTAAACGATAAAACGAACTTCCCATTGAACTCCGCATGGAACCGTCGGAAGCAAGGTTCCGCCTCAAACTGAAAACATACCTCTTCCCGCGAACTCAATCCCTGTTGTAGAGTCTTTTTTCTAGTCTCACGATGCCGATTGTTGGAAGGTATGTTCACTTAGTGGACTGTATCCATAGCGCGGGGACACACTGTTATAGTGTAACCAGGCACTTTAAAAAATGATATTATTATTATTATTATTATTATTATTATTATTATTATTATTATTATTATTATTATTATTATTATTATTATTATTCAAGCACTAGTCATTCACTCATGCAATGCACTATCCACTATTCATACACTCATCCAATCTCTTAGGCCTACAGATGCACTTCTCCAATCACCTAGGCACTCCTCATGCACTAATCTATTCACTCAGGCACTACCCATCCACTCATGCATTCACTCAGGCACTATCCATGCATTAGTCCAATGATCCAAACAATACCCATGCACTTATCCAATCACTTGGGCACTATGCATGCACTTATTCAATCACCCAGGCAATACCCATGTCCTCATCCAATCAGCCAGGCACTACCCTTTCACTCATCCATTCACTCAGGCATTACCCATGCTCTCATGCAATCAACTAGGTACTACCTATATACTCATCCAATCACTCAGGCAATACCAATGCAGATACCCATCCCTCGGGCACTACTCATGCACTCATGCAATCAACCAGGTACTACCCATGCACTCATCCAATCGGCCAGACAGTACCCATGTACTCATTCAATCACTCAGGCACTACCCTTGCACTCCTCCATTCACTCAAACACTATTCATCTACTGATGCACTCACCCATTCACTCAGGCATCACCCATGGACTTGTACAATGACCCAGACAGACCCGAGAGCAGAGGACGGCCCGGGACCAGGGTTCGATTCCCGGCGCGGCAGGTTTCTGGACCAGGGTCAGCGGACTCGATAATTCTCTCGCCTCGGTGCCCACTCTGATCAGCGATCACACTCGGCAACTCTGGGCATTAGCTTGCCTCATCTTCACTAACGGCCCCACCAGACCGCCGGGGATGCCTGGTCTCACCCTGGAGATACCCATTAAGGGACCATCTCTCAGGGAAGCCAGGAAGGGTTTCGCAGCGGTCGAAGCGCCTTGGGACCCTCCGGGTAAGTAGTGTGCTATATAAATGCCTATACATACCCAGGCACTACTCATACACTCATACATTCACACAGTCACTATCCACAATCTCTCCCATCAAGTCATGCACTAATCCATTCACTCAGACATTACCCATGCACTCATGCAATCAACTAGGCACTACCCATAGACTCATCCAATCACTCAGGCAGTACTCATGCACTGATCCATTTGCTTAGACAGTACCCATCCACTTATGCATTCACTCAGGCACTATCCATACCCTTATCGAATTATCCAGACAGTACCCTTGCACTCATCCAATCTCTCAGGCACTACCCTTGCACTCATTTAATCACCCAGGCAATACCCATCTACTCATCCAATCAATCAGGCACTACACTCCCACTCATCCATTCACTCAGGCATTAGCCATGGCCTCATGCAATCAACCCAGGCTCTACCCATGCACTCATTCAATCAACCAGGCACTACCCATGCACTCATCCATTCACTCAGGCACTACCCATGCACTGATGCAATCAACCAGGTACTAACAATGCACTCATCCAATCACCCAGTCAGTACCCATGTACTCATCCAATGATCCAGGCAATAGCCTTGCACTCATCCAATCACTCAGGCACTATGCAATCACCCAGGCAATACCCATGTACTCATCCATTCAGCCAGGCCCTACCCGTCCACTCATCTATTCACTCAGGCATTACCCATGCACTCATGCAATCAACCATGCACTATCCATGCACTCATCCAATCACCTAAGCAGTACCCATGTACTCACCAATCACTCAGGCACTACCTTGGCACTCATCCATTCACTCAAACACTACCAACTTACTAATCCAGTCACCCAGGCACTACCCATGCACTCATGAAACTACCCACTCACTACTCATGCCCTCATATAATCATCCAACCACTATCCACATACTCATCCAATCACCCAGGCACTACCCATGCACTCATCCAACCACCCAGCCACCTCTCATGCACTCATCTAGTCACCCAGCCACTACCCATACACTCATCCATTCCCTCAGGTACTAATGATGCACTCACACATTCACTCAAGCACCACCCATGCACGTATACAATGACTCAGGCTTACCCTTGTACTCATTCATTGACTGATACACTATATATGCACTCATCCAATCATACAGGCACTACTCATGCACTGATACATTCACTCAGTCACTACCCATATTCTCACCCATTCGCTAAGGAACTAGTCATGCAATAATCCATTCATTCAGGCATTATTGATGCACACAGACAATCAACCAGGCACTACAATACATACATGCAATCACACAGGCACTACCCTTGCACACATCCAATCACACAGGCACTAACCATGCACTCATTCAAGAACCCAGGCACTACTCTTGCCGTCATCCATTCACTAAGGCACTACCCATGCACTCATGCATTCAACCAGGCACTACCCATGCACTAATCCCGTCACCCAGGTAGAACCAATGTACTCATGTAATCACTCATGTACTGCCCTTGCACTCATCCATTCACTCAGACACTACACATGCACTCATCGGATCATCTAAGCACTACCCATGCACTCATCCAAGCATCCAGTAACTATCCATGCACTCATCAAATCCCATGGCCTAATTCTAATCACACAGGAACTACCCATGCACTCATCCAATCAACCAGGCACTACTCATGCACTCATCCAATCACCCAGGCACTACCCATGCACTCATCCAATCATATAGGCACTACCAATGCATTAATTGAGTCACTCATGCACTACCCTTATGGTCATTTATTCACCCAGGCACTGTCGTTGCCCTCATCCAATCACTCAGCCACTACCAATGCACTTATCCAATCACCCAGACATTACCTATTCACTCATCCAATCACCCAGGCACTACCCATGCACTCATCCAATCACCCATGGACTACCCATGTACTCATTCAATTGCCCAGGCACTACCCATGCACTCACCCTGTCTCCCAGTTACTACCCATGCACTCATTAAATTATCCAGGCACTACCTATGCACTCATCCAATCACCCAGGCACTACCCATGCACTCATTCAGTCATACAGGCACTCCCCATGCACTAATCTGATCATACAGGCATTTCCAATTAATTAATTGAGTCACCCAGGCACCACCCTTTTAGTCATCCATTCACTCAGGCAGTATCCATGCACTCATACATTCACTCAGGCTCTACCCATGCACTCATCTACTCTTCTAGGCACTTTGCATGCACGCACTCATCTCATCACCCAGGCTCTACCCATGCACTCATCCAATCACCCAGACAGTATCCATGCACTCATCCAATCACCCAGGTCTATTCACATACTCATCTAATCACCCAGGCACTACCCATGTACTCATCCATTCACCCTGGCCCTACCCATTCAATCATGCAATCACCCAAGCACTATGTTTGCACTCATCCATTCACTTAGACACTACCCATGCACTCGTACCATCAACCAGGCACTACCCATATAAAAATCCAATCACCCAGGCTTTACCAATGCAGTAATGCAATCATTTAGGCACTACTCATGCACTCATACAATCACCCAGGCACTTCTCATAAACTCTTGCAATCAGCCAGGTACTATTCATACACTTATCCAATTCTCCTGACACTACCTATGCACTCATCTAATCACCGAGGCACTACTCCTGTACTCATACAATCACCTAGGCACTACTCATGAAGTCATACAATCACCCAGGCACAACCATTACACTCATCCATCACCGTGGCACTACACTTGCACTCATCTATTCACCCAGGCACTGCACTTGCACATATCCATTCATCCAGGCACTGTGGTTGCACTCATGCAATAACTCAGGCATTACCCATGCAGCCTTGAAATCACCCAGGCGCTGTATGTACTTGCACTCATCCATTCACCCATTTACTGCATTTGCACTTATCCATTCACCCAGGCACTGCACTTGCACTCATGCAATCATCCAGTCACTGCACTTGCACTCATCCATTCACTCAGGCACTACCCATTGACTCGTACAATCAGTCAGGTACTACCCATGCACTCATCCAAGCACCCTGGCACTATACTTTTACTTATCCGTTTGCTTAGGCACTACACTTGCACTTATTTTTTCACCCAGGCACTGCAGTTGCCCTCATCCATTGATCGAGCCACTGTACTTGCACTCATGTAATCATCCAGGCACTGAACTTGCACACATACAATCAATCAGGCATTACCAATGCATTCATGCAATCACCCAGGCACTACCCATGCACTCATCCATTCATACACACACTACTCTTACAGTCTTCCAATCACCCAGGCACTACTCCTGCAATCATCCAATCACCCAGGCACTGCTCTTACAGTCTTTCAATCACCCAGGCAGTATTCGGTCACTTATACACTCACCCAAGTCACTACCTATCTACTCTTCCAATCACCCAGGCACAACTCATGCACTCATACTACTCATACACTCATTCAATCACCAGGCACGAATAATATACTCATCCAATCACCCACACGTTACTTATGAACTCATACAATCACCCAGACAATTTTTCTTTTTTAACCATAAAATGTGTTTATAAAAAAATCTTTTTTTAACAATTGTTTTTATCAATTGTGTTTGTGATGCAGAGTAATCATCAACAACATGTCAGAAAATTAGAAGATGTACTTAAGAAAAAATACAGAAAGTAAATATGAAAGCAAAATTAATATTTGTGGTTTTTGGCTGCAGCATGTGTAGCTGAGATGACCCTTTCTCCAGCATTTAGAATTACCATAGCCAATGCAGTACATGGCTACATGAGAGAACTCTGGAGCCATTTCTTCCCTTTGACTTTCCACCTACACAGGAATCTACTGGCCAGGGGTAGATATTCTGCGCAGAAGAAAAGCACCTCGGATTTATCAGAGTTGCACTTGAGGCTGTTTTGATGAAACCAGTCAAACACAGCCTCAAGGCAGCCTCAGAGGCTCTCTCTGTCAAAGTCAGAGTCCATGTTACAGGCAAAGAGGAGCTGGGTGTCATCAGCGTACATCACAATCTGGGCTCCATGGGACTCCGCCAGTGCCGCCAGAGGGGCCATATAGATGTTGAAAAGAGTAGGGCTCAAAATTGAGCCCTGGGGAACTCCTACCTCCAATGGTGGCACCGTGGCAGAGAACGGGGGGGCCCAGACCGTTTCTTGGCGGTCAGCTAGAAAAGACTCAAACCAACTCTACACCGCCCCCCTCAGGCCAATCTCCCGGAGTCTTAAAAGGAGATGGCCATGGGGGACTGTGTCAAATGCCACCGAGAGATCCAGCACCACCAGCATCGCCTTGCCCCCGGTGTCCCAGATTTCCTTGATGGCCTCCGTGACTTCCAACAATGGCGTCTCTGTGCTCATGTTAGACTGGAAACCCGACTGTGAGTGGTGCAAGATATTGTTAGTCTCCAAGAAGGTCAGATGGGCATGTTTCTCCACAATCTTCGTGAATGCTGGCAGAAGAGAGATGGGCCTATAGTTAATGTGGGCCGTGGGATCAAAATTAGTTTTTTTCAGGAGTGGCAGAATCAGGGCCTGTTTCCATGTCTGTGGGACCACCCCTATGCTGAGGGAAAGATTGAGCACCGGATTGACTAGAGGGTTGATCACTTGTGCGACTTTTGTTAAAAATTTGGCAGGACAAGGGTGGAGAGGGGAACCTGATTTCAATTTCGATAGAAGATTCAAGGAGGCCTGAAAAGAAAGAGGAGGGAAATTCGAGAGGGTGGAACCTTCAGCAACTGACATCAATGCAGGTAAAGACACATCCGAAGCTGCGACCACCCCCAAAGATACAAAAGAGGTCTGGATGGTTTTGATTTTGCTGGCAAAAAAGTCAGCTAACTCAGTAACCCAAAGTTCAGAGTGCGAGTTCTTGGGAAAGCACCAAGAAGGAGAGGTAAATTCCTTCACTATCCGAAATATTTCTTTGCAGGAGTTTGTAGCTGCCTCAATTCTTTCTGCAAAATAAGACTTTTTCCAGAGGTGATGTTGCGGTGATATTCCTTAATAGATTCTCTGTATGTCTCTTTACAAGCTAAATCGGAATGGCGGCGCCATGCTCTTTCTGCTTTTTAACACTGCCGCCGCTCCTCCGCCAGAGCCGAAGAAAACCAGGGAGCTGAAGCCCAGTGAGATTTTTTTCGGTCGGCTCAGGAGGGAGCGAGTTTGTCTAATTGCTGGACAAGCCAAGACTGCAGGTGTTCCATATCAGTCTCTAGAATACCTGTCCGCTGGCAGGGATAAGTAAGTAGGGCCTGCGCCAGCATGTCCGGGGAGACCCGATGGAAAGCTCTAAAGTTCTGCCATTGGCGAACATGCCCACTCGAGCAAGCTTTAACAGAGTGAGTGATCTGAAAGTTCACTAATTAGTGATCAGACCACAGGACTGGCACGGGAATGGAGGTATCAATTGGGACAGTTGAGAACACTTGGTCTAGTGTATGGCCCTTGATATGTGTAGGGGCAGAGAGACACGGAACAAGTCCCAGTGAGATAGTGGTGTCACTGATCTTAATGGTGTCTGCCGCGTCCTCCACATCCATATGGATATTAAAATCGCCTAAAAGCACACAGTACTGTGATCCTACACATAGTACAGAAATCACATAGTGGAGCTCCTCATGGAAAGAACCAATGGGACCAGGAGGCCTGTAGACCAAAAGCCCCGAGCAGGATTGATTAGGGGACAGGGATAGAGAAAAACCGAGGGTCTCACACCCCTGGATGTCGTCAGTGTGTATAATAGAACATGCGTGGCGCTTATCCACCACCATCGCAACCCCTCCGCCCCTGCCATTGGCTCTGTCCTTCCTGAAGATAACATAGTTGGGGGGAAGCGTCGTGGCTATATCAGGGCCAGACCAGTCCCCCGGCTACGTCTCAGTCAGAAAGAGACAGGTGGGCTTAGTGTCAGACAGCAGATTGTGACGGTCTAGCGCATGCTTCCCCACGGACCTAGTATTAAGGAGTAGACAAGTGCTCCTATTGGGCTTCGGCTTGGAAGTGGAAATGGAGCCATTGCCTGATAACCATCTGCAGCTGGGGCAGCGCCTCTTGCCTTTGAGACATTTGGGAAATACAATGCAGCAGTTATTCGCCTTACCTCTGAGAGCTAAAAGCTCACCCGGGGTATATTTTAGCATCTTACCTACCAACAGGTAAACCCAGTCCCAGCCACGCCTGCACCCATCCGCCTCCGGGACGCTGACGGGTGCAGACGGGCTTTCCTTTGGCGCTCCTTCGGCGCGTCCGCTGCTCACATCCGCTGCGCGGAGACGAAGGTGCCTAGTTTTAAGGCGTCGCCGGCGAGAGGCAGCAACACTAGTCTGCCGCCCGGCACGCCTACCTCCCCGCAAGATGGCTGCAAAAAGTGCGAGGCCTACAATTCCCAGAACACCCTTCAGCGCCTAATTGGCAAAATGGGTGGCGGACACTGAAGGCCAAGCAGCGCAGAGAAACGAAAGGTAAGTGTCAGATTAGAATGCTAGTGATGAAAAGAAGTCCTAGAGTCACCCGGCTTTCCGCCTCAGGCAACTCAGAAGAGGGAGAGGAGCGCAATGCGCCACAGTGAAACACAACACAGTTAAAATCGCTAGTAGTCAGCAGATAAAATCGCTAGTAGTCGGCAGATAAAATCGCTAGTAGTCCGCAGGTAGCATACAACAATTTTAAAATCAGCAGCAATTCAGCATATTAACACCCGTACGCCCGCACCCGGATTTCCACCTCAGGTTTCGAGGGAGGGATGAGGATCAGTAAATGTGACAATGTTGTGTGGGCTAAAAAAATCGTAAGAATAAAAACAGTTTTAATGTACTTTCTTATAAACACATACCAAATAACCTTAGAAATTCACTGAAAAAATCAAAGGTTCTAGGAGCATTATAGTTGGGCTGACATTTCACTCATTCTAAGCAACAAAATTGAGTGGTTATACTTAGCTGAGGTAACTATAACTTATGCTTCACAATGCACTGCATATGAACTCATATATTACATCACTCATGACATGGTCAGTAACATCACTGAAGACATGACTCATGACATCTCAAATGACATCACTGATGACATCATCTACAGAATCTTGGCAGACACACTCACACCCCGATATAACCACCTACTCCAAATTCCACACTACCATTGTCAAAACCATTGACATACCTATACTAATACTTAGACACCCACTCAATGATTCATAGGTTACACACACATCCATTCACTCACTCATATAGCCACTCATACACCCACTTACTTACTAATACAGACACTGACATATGCACTCATATACACATACAGCCACTCACACACAGTCACACGCTCATAGAGCTCTTCACTCACCTACTTACTCACTCATACAGTCAATCACAAAGCCACTTACTCACCCATACAGATACACAATAACAACTCCCTTGCTCATACAGATGCTAACACACACCCACTCACCTATACAGTCACTGACACAAGCATACACTCAGCCATACACCCACTCTCACAGTTACTTGGTCATACATACAGTCAGTCATATAAACCAACACTCACCTATACTACCTTCTACATATTCAGTTATTCACCCTTATACCACTGACACATCCATTCACTCACTGGCACAGCCATACACACATTCACCCACCCATACAGCCACTGACTCATCCACAAAGTCATCCATACAGACAGTTAAATACAACCTCACCCACCCACACACATTTAGACACCCATACATATACTCAGATAACCAATCACTCACCCATACATAAAGTCACATACTTACTCACACAATATGCAAGCACCTAGACACCAACTGACAAACAGATATAAACGTTTACACAAGGCACTCACCCACACATTCATTGAGAAACTGAATTATTCACTTATACAGTTACTCATGCACCCACAGAATCATCCATCCAGGCACTCATACACCACTAACTCACCAATACACCTTGGTATATATATTTAAGACATACATTTTTAAAAAACACTCACAGTCACCGGATGATGTCACCAGGGATGCTGTCAGTGATGTCACTGACCATGTCATAAGTGATGCAATATGTGAAGTCATGATCAGTGCATTGCATGAGCTCGAGTTATAGGTAGCTCAAGTAACAATAACTGCTGAATGTCTCTGGTTTTGTATATGTGAAATATCAGCCTAACTATATTGTCCCTATAGCCTTCTGGTTTTTAATATATATATATATATATATACACATGCAATGCTCTAAATAGGCCAGTACTGTTCAGTTCTGAGTACCAGTCTACAAGAGAGTGGGGAACCCAATAGACCCTTGGAGGCTTGGGTAATCTGATATATTATTAGGTAAAAAGTGCCTACAAGGGATTATTTCCAAAGCTAATAATCATGTGTTTTTTAAAGAAAATCTCAATAAGCTCTAGCCAGTAGTTTATAAGGAATTATTAGTCATGTTACTTCATAAATAAGACATGAATCAATCTTTACAATACTTTCAATTTAGAAAAAATAGTACAAGACGGGTGTATACTTATTGATGCACATATTAATGTGAATAGATGAATAGTTAAAGGGTACACAAAACTTAATTCACATATGAACTGAACAGTAACTGAGATTTAGCAATTTTTTTACAGCATTTCTGATTTCTTTGGCACTTTTATGATCACCCATTTTATATATCATAACACTGTAGAAACTGTCACCTAATTGTGCAAGGAGCACTTCCTATGATACAAGATATTACAAAGAAAATGGGTGCAGCAATCGAGGTTTCGGTCTTTGGTGTGAAGACATCTACAAGACATTCTTCAGGACAAACATTTTCATATGTGGAATGACACTGGAAGGACTTAACTGTGGATAATGTTTGATAACTTCAGATGCTGTAGAATACAGTGTGATCCGTATAATCGGTTTCACAGAAATTGTGATGGAGGAATACAAATGCTCATCACTTAGTCCAATTTATTTAATGGGACTCAGGTTTATTTTGAATGTAGTGCCAACAGCCATTCCATATTTTTTTGTAGAACTGATCTGGCTCACGCACTGTAACGCTGTTGCTTCGGTCAACGATGGAGAGTACCTACACTTCTCAAGAAAAACATAAGGCTTTTGATTGGAGAGTACCAGCACTTCTTAGAAACAGGCAGGTACTCTGGGACAGAGTTTCTGCACTTCAATTGCTCCATTTCAAGCAATATATGTAGGTATGTTAGGGCAAGGGTATTTTTAGAGTTTGGGGGTTTGGTTTTTTATGGCAAGGTCATTTTTAGAGTTTAGAGTGGGTATGGGTTTTTGGGGGACAAGGGAATTTTTACGGTTTAAGATGGGACTCAGCTTTTAGTTGGCAAGGGAATTATGAGGGTTTACAGTGGATATTGGATTTTGGGTGGCAAGGGATTTTGTTCTGGTTTAGGGTGGGTATCAGATTTTGGGTGGCAATGGAAGTTCTAGGGTTGAGGGTGGGTATGGAATTATGGATGGCTAAGGATATTTTAGGGTTTCGGGTGGGAATGGGTTTTTGGGTGGAAAGGGTATTTTTAGGGTTTAGGGTGGGTATAGGATTTTGGGTAGCTAAGGAATTTACAGGATTTAGGGTGGTTAAGGGATTTTGGATGTAAAGGGAATATTTTGGCTTTAATGTAGATTTGGGTTTTTAGGTGGCAAGGGGATTGTTAGGGTTTAGGGTGGGTAAGGGTTTTTGAATGGCAAGGGATTTTTTAAGGTTTACGATGGGTGTGGGATTTTGGATGGCAGGGTGGTATTTAGGGTTTAGGGTGAGTATGAGTTTTTGGATGGCAAGGGATTTCTTAAGGGTTTAGGGTGGATGAAGGCTTTTGGGTGCAAGGGAATTTTTACGGTTTTAGGGTGGGTAAGGGTTTTTGGGTGGGAAGGATATTGTTAGGGTTTAGGGTGGATATAGGATTTTGAGTAGCAAGGGAATTTCTAGGCTTTAGGGTAGGTGGGGATTTTAGATGGCAAGGTAATTTTTTGGCTTTAGGGCGGATTTGGGTTTTTAGGTGGCAGGGGAATTTTTAGGGTTTAGGGTGGGTAAGGGTGTGTGGGTGGCAAGGGAATTTTTAGGGTTTAGGACAGGTATGGAATTTTGGATGGCAAGGGAATTTTTAGGGTTTAGGGTGAGTATGGGTTTTTGGGTGGCAAGGTTTTTTTTAAGGGTTTAGGGTGGATAAGGCTTTTTGGGTGTGAGAGAATTTTTAGGGCTTAGGGTGGGTAAGGGATTTTGAGTAGTAAGGGAATTTTTACGGTTTAGGGTGGGTGTGGGATTTTGGGTGGCAAGGGGATTTTTAGGGTGGAAGGTGGAAATGGGATAATTGGTGTCAAGGCAATTGGTTGGGTTTAGGGCATATAAGGGTGTTGAGGAAAAAAATATTATATATATATATGTTTATATAACAATATGTATGAATTTAATATATATATGTAAATATATATACACACATACATACATATATGTATGTGAGTATAAAATACATCTCAATATGCATGTTTTTAACATATGCATATGCGGTTGCCACACATGCTTTTACAATGAAAATGTAAGCATTTCTCAGATAACTCTAAAGCCCTCATATATAATAAAACAATACCCTTTCAGGCATAGAGTGCTGCATGCATTAGGCAAAAAAGTAGCAGAAAACTCTGGATAGTTTCCACATTTGGGTAGAGACCAGCTCCTATATGGTGCACCCTACAACACCAGCTGCACTCTGTGGGGCAAATGTATAAGCCCCATTGCGCCACCAGTGTGCCACATTTTTTAAGCAAAGGCAGCGCAGTGTGGTGCTCCATACTTACAAGGGTGTAAAGCCACCCTGCATGCATTTTTGTTGACTTATAAATACTGCTCCTTTTCATGCAGTAATTTTCTTGAAAGGGTCATGCCATGGGTGCTGCTGTGGCTGTTCCCAAGCAATACCCATGGATTCTGCCATATTCCCAGATTTACAACTTTTGTAAACCTGGGAATGCATCAGAATACTACGCCTCCCCAGGGGAGGGATAATGAGAAGAAAGGCTTAGATTTCTCTTCATTTTTTCCTATTTCTGTGTGTGCTGCATTCTGCAGCATACATAGAAAGAGGAAAATACATCACATAATTGTTTTTGTGCAGGAAAAGGTCCCTTCCTCCACAAAAACAATCTCCCCTAAAACGCAGACACCCTTGCACCATGGCGCAGGGCAGCCAAATGTGAGCCAGCGCAGGGGGAAGCACAGGAATACGACATATTGTTCTAAATATGATGCATCCCTGTGCTTTGAAAGTGACACAGCATGGCACAGTCAAATGGCTTGCGGTGCTGCGTTGCTTCACTTACTTGTAAGTATTTAAGCATATCATATAAGTATATATATAGTTTAGGAAAATATAGTGTTAAAATATAAAAAAAATTCTGTCAAATAGTTATGTTTTCATTGTAAATATATGCGTGATATAGACGTTTTAGAAAGGGAATCCATGGTAAAGATACAGTGGTTATAATGACTTTGTTGTTAAGGGGCGACTAGATATTGGAGTTGCATCTGCTGCCTGTGAGGAATTACACTTTTAACTGCTGCCTGTGACAGGGTGGTTAGAGATTGGAGTTGTGTAATCGCTGCCTGTGACAGGGCAGTTAGAGATTGCCATTGTAACCGCTGCCTGTGACAAGGGGGTTAGACATTGGAGCTGTAACCACTGCATATGACAGGGCAGTAAGAGACAGGAGTTGTAATCATTGCATGTGACAGGGTGGTTAGACATTGGACTTGTAACTACTGCATGTCACAGACCAGTTAGAGACTGGAGTTGTAAGCCCTGCCTTTGGTAGGGAGGTTAGAAAATGCAGTTGTAACCGCTGCCTGTGACAGGGCAGTTAGAGATTGCAGTTTTAACTGCTGCCTATGACAGGGCAGTTAGAGATAGGTGTTGTAACTGCTGCTTGTGACATGGCGGTTAGAGATTGAAGTTGTAACTGATTCCTGTGCAGTTGAGATTGGAGTTGTAATCGCTGCTTGTAACAGGGCAGTTAGAGATAGAAGTTGTAACCTCTGCCTGTGACAGGGCAGTTAGAGATTGGAGTTGTAACCACTGTATGTGACAGGGCGGTTAGACATTGGAGTTGTAACTGCTGCATTTGACAGGGCAGTTAGAGACTGGAGTTGTAAGCCCTGCCTGTGGCAGGGAGGTTAGAGAATGTAGTTGTAACCACTGCCTGCTGAAGACATGACAGGGGATGGAAACTAAACTGCATTCATCAGGTATACAGTTAAAGACTTTGAGAATTACTCATTTTTTTTGGGGCGGCTCTCTTACAGGCATATTCTCAAGCAGTTAACTCCAATTTATCTCCACCTTAACACAGCAAAAGTGGAGATAGATTTAACACCCCATTCACAAGCTGGTGCAAACTGCAGACAACCCCAGTAATCCCGCGATAACTGCCCCCAAATTTATCTCCACGGTGGACACCACCGACTAACACTAATGAGATGCAGAGTAGGTGTTCCAGTGCAAAAACATACTAAAAAACCACAACAACACATTCACAGCGAACTGCCAGATCTGCGAAGCGAAGCAAAAACATGGGATAACCTGCAGTAGCACCAGGGAATTTACACCTGCCTTTTGCTGGTGCTAAGCAGGACGACTACCCACAGCATGAAAGGGAGCCCAGCCAAAAGCCACACCTGAAGACCCACAGATGCCATGGAGGCAATGATCATGCAGCTTTGATACCAATGAGGGTCACAACACCCACCGCCGCCACCCCTAGCTCCCAGCCATAGTTTTTTAATGACCTGCCAACCCCTCAGCATTCCCCCGTGAATGCATTTCCCTCTATCACTTGTAGGTACTGGCTGGCAGAGTCTTTCATTAGAGCGGGGTACAGAGGTCTGGCAAAGGGCCTCTTTTATTTATTTTTTATTTTTATTTTCAAAAGTTTTATATAGCGCTGGCTAGACCCGGAGGTATCAGAGCGCTTTACATGAACATTAGATCATAGTTACAGGCTACATCGTTACAAAGGTTACATAGTTCTTAGAGCATGGCCACATAGTCACATGTAAGGTTGAGATAAACAATAAGCACAAATACGTAAGGGGAAAAGCAAGCAAGGTGAGAGATTCAGGGGAGGGGGGGTTGGAGCAGGGGAAGTAGACAGATAATGAAGGCAGGAAAGAGGAGGGTAGGGTGAGGGACACAGCATGGGAAGAGGAGGGGAAGGGTGAAGGGGACACAAACCGGTAGACGAGTCAAGGCAAATGTCCAAAGTCCAGTAAGCTGTGATCCAGGGGAAGTGGTATCATTTCCCTATCTCTGTTGCGAGAGGCTCCCTTTGCACAGTGGACTCTCTCGGAGGGGTCTCTGAGACTCCAAGGCCTACATACTGGATCCTTCCCCAGAAAGGGGAGAGGGAGTGCTTTGGCAAGGGCTGCCATACCATACCTCAAGTGTGAGTGGCTCCCTTGGTGCAGTGGACTCATACAGAGCGTTCGCTGAGACTCCAGAGTATAAATATTGGATCTTTCCACAACAAGAGGAGAAGGAGTGCTTAGTCAAAGGGCACAAAGGACGGGGGGGTAGGCAGAGTAGCAGGCAAGGGGAGAGATTCGGGGGAGAGGGGATAGAAGCTAGGGACGAGACAATAAGGAGAGACAAAAAGAAGTCTGCCTAAAGACCGACTGGGTAGGTGACGACCAAGGAGGGAATCCACGGCCCATCTCCCCTATAGCTAAACCAAGTAGCTCCATCGGGCATCAGACAAAATAGCTCAGTCTCAAAAAATTGAGAGAGGAGGAAATGAGAGACATATATAGAGGGCGGATGCGGTAGGAGACAGCAGGAGAGACGAAAGGAAGTGCAACAATGTGGTTCAACAATATATCAGGAAAAGATAAAACAAGTAAACATTATATCAAACAATCAGTAATACATTAGGGGAGGAGAGAGAGGAGCGAGAAAGTAGTGGGGGGTAGGGGAGTCAATCTCACCCATAGCTAGCGAGGTAGCTCCACCATGCATCATATACAAGTATCTAGGTCTTAGCTTTTCTTCCCAAGGGCTGTCGTAGTCGCCATCATGGGATGTTTCAGCCTAGATGAGTTGCAGCATTGGATCTCCCAGCAGGGGTGGTGTACACACAGGGACACATCAAAGCTGAAATGCGCAGGAGGATCTCAGGAAATCATCAGTATGCTAATCTGCCCTTGTAGTACTGTGTTGCTTCGCCAAACCTTGGCTAATCGATGGGTCTGACAACAGCTCACAACTCTCCACTTGTGCCGCCCACTCGCTCATGTGGTGTTTGCCAGGGATTACCTGGTATTACGTTGCGTTCTTAACTTTCGTGGGGGAGGGATTGCGTGACTTCTTTGCCTGCGCTGGTAGTCCGCTGCTCACTATTCAGCCCCCGATTTATTGTGTCGTCTCACAGAGCCTTGGCTACTCAGCGATGGCTGAAAACATCTTGTGACGCTCACTCGCACTTGTGGTGTTGACCCTGGGGGGAGGAGCTTGTGCTTGTGGTCTCCGCTTTATACATCGCTCACTTCCGTCTCAGCTTGCTTCTTTGTTGCGAAAACATCCCACACAAAGATCGCGCCTGCCCAGCATTTGCTACTCACTTGACATACTATCCCTCACATCCTTAAATTTGTAGGGCCATGTTCACAATGCGATATCGCCTGGATTGAGAAAGGAATAAATATTGCCATTGCAATGTTGTTGTCGCCTATTTTCTCTGCCGTTTGCTGAAATTATCACCATATAGTGTGGGCTTGTGAATTCCCCTCTATCACGGCGATAATAATCGGGGTTGGGCAGTGCTAACTTTTCTGCCTATACATATATATATATATATATATTTTTTTTTTACTTTATTTTTTAACTTTGCAAAATACAAATGAAGGAACGCCCCCCCCAGGCATTGTTAAAAAAACATTTGTTTACAGATCCACAGACTCATTATGGCACATCACAGATTAGGACAACATCTTAAAAAACGGAAGTTCGTGTGGTACTATAGCATAAAACAGTATATTACGGACATTGTGAGGGAAGACAGGCCTATTCCCCACACCGCTCACCCTGCAAGTAACCCCTCAGTGATCTTCACCCCTCTCCCCCTCAGACTCTGATTCGTGTGCTGAAAATAATTTGCCACTAGTCCACTCTGAGTAGCTGTCTGACGATTGCCCGTTTGTAGCGAGACCCGTCATTCACATGGTGCGCCACACCAAAAAATCATTGTGTAATTTTTCATCTTTCCTAGTGGTTTGCATGTGTGTTTCCTCTGTGAGGGTCCATTCCCTCACATCCTTAAGCCAAGTGTCCACCTCAGGGGCCCTCTGTCCCATCCATGTGATAGCGACTCTACGCCTAGCCAGCACCAACATCAGTTGTAACAATTTAAATGGAAGTTTCCTTTTCCTAGGCTTGGGTAGTAATCCCAACAGACAGTATAAGGGGGATGGTTCTATTCGGAGGCCAGTCATAGCCGTTATACAACCTACAACCCCTGTCCAGAAACTCCCCACCAACAGACATTCCCAGGCCAGATGGAGAAACCCTGTGCCCCCCACACCACACCTGGGGCAATTGTCCCTTTTATCTTCCGAGTAACGACTCATCGATTTCGGAGTGAGGTAGGTGCGGTAAAGAAAATTAAAATAAATAAGCTTAAAGCGTGCATTACAGGACACCCGCCGTGTCAAAATCCCTATGCGCTTGCGCTGCCCCTGGTGTAGGGGCGCACCCAAATCTGCCTCCCAGGCCGCCCACGATGGGGGCACCGGGGGGTGGAATCACGTGTCATAGCCGCGTAAAGTAAGGCTATCAACCTCCGTCCTCTGCCACAGGACAACAGTATATGTAAGGTATGGGTCATCGGGGGTATCTCCGGACACTGCGGCCAGACCCAGGGCACTATTGAGCTCAATCCTTGATAATGCAGGTATTGACCTCCACTGAGGCTGAAAAACTCCTCCCCCTGCTCGTATGACAAGAAGCTCTCCGAGGGGTCCAGATCTGCAAGAAGCTCACACCCCCCCTCCCGCCAATTCGCAAATTGACATATGCTGCTCTAATTCCACCATGGGTGCCAATATCCAAATCGGTAGTTCCTGCTGAGCGCAGGACCTTTTCTATAAAGCGTTGACATACACCAGCTGTATGCCTCACCACGTAAGGGAGCTCAGCATTAGCTCCGGACCCACGCATCAAAGCCATCTGGAGCTCCTGCACCGTGGCCCATCCCACTAACATTCGTGTCTCCCAAACATCTGTGTCTGCGAACAACCTGGCCGCAGGAAGGAGTAATAGTATAGATCGAAGCGCGGGGCCTCCAATCCTCCCTCCTCAAAGGAGCGCACAACGGCACTAAGGGCCACTATGCTACGTCGCCCTGCCCAAAGGAGGGATGTGAGCAGTGTGTTGAGGGTCCAGAAAACCCTAGAAGGAAGAGGACACAACGAGTTTTGAAGGACGTACAGTGTCCTCGGCGGCATCGCCAGTCGCCCCACGAGGGACAGTGGTAGGGTATTCCAGAATGTTATGGATTTCCGGAGAAACGTGAGCACACTATCCACGTTACGGGCGAGGGACTGTTCCACCGTTGAGGTCACATGAATGCCCAGGAATCGGAAACTGGTTAGTTCCCATCGTAGCTCAAGCTCCGGTAAGTCCTCTAGAGGCACCATGTCAAAGCCGGACAGTGGAAAAATTAGGGACTTACTATGATTAAGTCACAAGTCCGACACCTCACCAAAACGATCCAGGAGGTGCAGCAACCTCGGGAGCGCCTCTCTGGGGGTTGTCAAATAAAATAAAGCATTGTCCGCCTATAACGACAGGATATTGCACGTGTCCCCCACCTGGATGCCCCATTGCCGCAGTTCTGTACGAATCTTGACAGCAAACGGCTCTATAGCCAGAGCAAAGAGTAGCAGCGAGAGGGGGCACCCCTGTCTCGTGCCCCGACCCAGCCGCTACTCCTCTGATCTCGCACCTCCCAGACGCACCCAAGCTACTGCCTATATATTACTATGGCAATAGTTAACACACATTCTTGTGAATATGCCTCACAGTCTATTCTTCACAATGGTGGTGGAGGGAGTTCTGCAGGGCTCTCCTTGTGTCAGATATTATGTAAAGCTTGCAAGCCACCCTACTCCCTAAGAAACGTGTTTATGGTCCTGGAGATGTTGAATTACAAACTCCCACGTCAGATGTCCACATCAGACCACAGGATCTCTCTTGTTGTATTCAAGCTAGAGAGACTACATAATCGAACTGCAAATTTACAAGTGCTTTCCCCCCACTACAGTCTTTTCAGTTTCAAACAGTGCAATTCAGCACTAGATAGGTATTACTTTCTGACAACAAAGGTTAATGCACTGTTTTTATTTGTCGTCATATGAGATTACTGCATCAGTGACAGTAGAAGTAAACAAAACATTTTGGGTTTTTAGACATAGCACAAACCTTGTCAAAGGGCATAAGAGTGCTTTACAATAAACACAGACTATGTTACACTTGTTTTGTGCAGGGCAGGAAGGTTTGCCAGAATTCACAGGGTGCTGAGTCAGGTAAGGATTCAAACCTGCTGGCTCACATTGTTACATGGTCGAATTGGCAGCTGCGGCTCTTTTCTACCTTTATCTGAAAGCTGGGCTTGTTTTATGCTCAAAGTTCATAGAGGCCCTTAAGCTGAGTCAGAGCCAGTCATCTGACTCGACTACGGCTCGAACTTTCAGTGGCTCACCCACCTGTATAAAAATGATGCCCATGCTCCCCAGGCAAGCATCTGTTTTCCTTGAGATCTATCCATCACTTCTCTATGTTAGACACGAAATTCTGGATAGATAGTAGCTGCGAGGTCATGTTAATAGAAGAAGTACATTGCTGTACAAATCTCTGCCAAGATACCATACCACTTTAAATATTCCCCAATGGTGCAGTGAAAAGATAAAGAACAGTACTTAATTTAAGCAAAAAAAACTGATTGGGTCCAATACATATCTTAGGAGCTTGCCAATAATGCTTTCAAATACCAGGTTTGCAGAATACCAACAATGCCTATTTTGCACCTCCTTTTGTCCACTAACTTAAACTTACTTTGTCTCATTCTTGTAGGATACCTTTTATCCTAGGGTTCTTCTTTTGTCACTGTTTTCCCTGTCTTTCTCTTCCTCCAGAGTTCTCAATTTCTATTTTTCTCTCGTTTTCTCTGTGCCAAAGTCAGATGATGAAAAGTAGGGCTTGAGCCCCCAAAAGAGTACTGGTCACAACCACAATGCACTGACTAGCACAAACTAAGCAATGTCAATTAAGTTGGTAGTCTGAGGAGGAAAGACAGCTTTTACATTTTTAACACAGAGCTCAGAATTGCTGATATAAGCAAATGTCCAAAACACATAAAGGAACAACACTGTCCCCCCTTTTGTTTACCTTCCTAATTGAATCCCTGGCTGTTAAATTCCACGACAAATAGACAATCAGAGTGCCGATTCCGGGTATGGCAAAATTGAAGTTGTTTGCGGTCGATATTATTTTATATTTTGGTACTGAGAGCCTGAATCTAGATAGGGTATTAACAGAATTTAGTAAATTGTAATTGATTGGGGGTTACAAAATTAATCAAAATAAAATAGAGATTTTAACTTTAAATACTGACTGTGATTTTCTTCCTTCAAACCTTAAACATCAAGCTCTGAAACTGGAACCAATACCCTATTTGGGGATTTGTGTTTCCAATCAATATGGGCAGCTATTTAAAATGAACTATGAAGTTACTCTGGGTAAAATTAAAAAAATGCTGGATAATTGGTCACTTCTACCTCTAACCTTAACCTTTAACCGTGTAGCCCGCATTGAAATGTCCATACTTCCTTTATTTGTTTTTCTTTTTATAACTGTACCCTTAAAAGTCAATACTAGTTATTTCAAAGAGCTAGAACCTATGTTTAGAGAGTTAGTCTGGAACAAGAAGGCATCTAGGGTTAAACTCTCAGCACTACCACTTGATATTATTTAGGATGGGTTAGCATTGCCCAACATCCAAACACATTACGAAGAGGCTACTTTAGATCTAACAGCACGTTTGTTGGAATCAAAAGGTTTATTACATCATTTTTTTGTTGACAAAATGGTTCAGGAATCTGGTTAGCAAATCTCGATATTTTTAAAAACATCTAAACTCCCAAAGAGGACTAGATATAAGACTTTGCAGGATTATGCTTTTAGACTAAAGTCTTTTTGTAAGCAAGCTGGTTCTCCTGGATTCCACTATTTAAAATGAGGTGAATGCAAAAGTTTGGGTCTTCAAATCCAATCTAGTCACCTTAGAAATTGGAAGGGATATGGTTTAGAAGAGCTTGGGCGCTTTTTAGAGAAGAATAACGTAATTACCTGGCAAGAGGTACAGAATAAATACGGTGAACGGAATAAACCTTGCTTTTTTGAATATTTACAGATTATATATTTCTTAAATAGATATAATCTTTAGTCAAGTGCCGCCCGACTAAGCTGGTGACCACTCTATTTTGAGCCAAACTAAGAGGGGTGGGTAATTGTTACTCTCAGTTGTGCAATCAAAACGAATCTTCACTGGGAAACGGGGAAACTAATTGCACCCGGGAAACTAATTGCACTCCAGCTAGGGAGCAAGGCCTTAAGAACTGCCAATTTTAAAAGAATGGCATTCTTGTCTCGGTGGAGGGCATACTATAAACCTAAAATACTTTAAAAATATCATGAAGTAGAGAACAGATGCTTATGCTGTCAGGCAGAAGGGAAGGGGTTTGGCTACCTATGTTCTTCATTTGTACAAAGCTAGGGCCATATTTGGGCCAAGATTTTTTCAGCCATAAGCCAGGCAATCCAGAAGATGCTAGATCCAGAGGTTAAAGTTGCCCTTTTTGGCATTACCAGAGTAAGCAAAAACTTGACAAAAGCAGAGGAGACCTTTATAGCGATTTCCTCCCTCGTTGCTTGCTCCTTAATTTTTCAGAATTGGAGATAAGTCTAAGTGTAAGTACCTTCATACTAACCGTGGGCGGAAAATCCGTTCCGCTCGCGGATTTTGCGGATTTTCGGGAAATTCGCAATCCGCGAGATTCGCGAATCTCCCGCAAAATCCGCAAATCCGCGAGCAGCGGATTTTGCTCGCACTGCTCGCACTGTTCGCGTGAGTTTGCGGCTTCCCAGTACAACTTCGCGCCCCGCGAATAAGTGCTAAATTGCAGAAATACGATCTTAGCAAAACTGAAACTACTTACCAGGTTCAAAAGTTCAGGCTCATCATTAGTAGCCATTTCCTGTAGTGCTTCCTGAGGGGCCCCTCCAGAGTTCAGTTGCCAGTTGCAACTATTATGTGACCCTGCTCTGAACCTCAGAATAGTTACACATATGCCACAAAGGTCCTGAATTACAGCTAAGGGAGACAAGCAGGAGCCAGGCTGGAAGTTAAAATCCATTAATCAGCCCCTAATTCATTATTGTCAGTTGGGGCAGGGCAGGTGTTGTAACTAATTTTGCAACAATGAAAGCACTTAGCAAGTGCAAAAGATCACTAATCAGGGCGCACTAAGGAAGCAGGTGCCAGCTAAAAAAATATTCTGTGACACATTAATCAGCCCCAAATTAATTCAGGTCACTTGAGGCAGGGAAGGTGTGCTTTGCTTTGCCGAAAATAATGTACACTGGACAACCAGAGGGTGTGGTGATGAAACAGAGGGTGGCATGGGTGGGCCAGAGGGTGGCATGAGTAGTCAGAGAGTGGCAGTGGTGACAGAGAGTGGCAGTGATGAAGAAGAGTGTCCCAAACAGGCTGGACACGTAGAAACAACAAGTTCGCAAAACTTGCGACCCGACAGGTAAGTTCGCAAATTGCGAAATTGTAAAAACCCTCGCGAACTGGCAGAAACACGGGCGAACACAAAAAAAAAAAAATCCGCAAATTCGCGGGAATTCGCGGATTTTGCGGATTGCGAGTTAGCAAATCCGCAAAATTCGCGAACGCGAGATCCGCAAAATTCGCTCATGCTTACTTCATACTCAAAGTGGTTAAATAGGATGAAAGAACTATGAAGAGCACAGAATCATATAATAAGCGGGTAGGCGCTACAAGAAAGTTCACTGCGGATTGGAAATACTTTGTGAACCTTGAAACTACAGTGGTAATAGAACTCCTTTAGATATTTTAAGTAGGATTAAGTAATTTTAAGGCTGGGGTTAATATATAAAAAAAATAATCATAGAAAAAATAATAATAATAATAAAAAAAGCACACACACTTAAATTCTGGTTTATCCCGTAGAGCTATCTTGTTTGGTGGAAGATAGCCTGTTTTGGTTTTTTTTCATGTACTACAGCATTTTAGCACTTTAGCCCTTTAGTATGTTAGAACTGCACAGCTGTAAAACGTTGGGATTTCAACTAAAGCACTTATGAAAATCGAGGATGCACCCAGATTATTGTTACAATATGTTTTTCTGTACTTACTTTATGTTGGTTTTATGCATAACGTGTATGTTTTGCTCAAATAATGTTTCTTAAATTCCCTGTTATTTATTGTTATTGTTATGCCTCATATGCTTTGCTCAATAACTTTTGTTTTGTTTAAATAAATAAAGGAAAAGCACTAAAATCATTCTGAAAACACAGAGGGAGCACAGGTTGAGAATGAACACAGGCAGGTAGTGTATATTGTCTCTAAAGTATTGACTCTCCTATTGATGCAAGTGCACAGCTAATTTTTATTTGTTACCAATCAATTTTCATATCTGTATTGTTTGTGAACTGAAACCTCAGTTAAATTGGTAAAACATCTCTGATGGCTGTTTTGTGTTGCTGAGAATGATACCTTACTGTCTTGCATTGCTTCTGCAGGGAGTTGCTTCCAAATCATAGTTTGAAGTCAAAGGTATGCTTCAAAGAGTTACCTCCAAGTCATAGGCAAATTCCTCATACATTTGGTGAAGAGTAACCTCTCCCTCAAGGGTTTCATATGGTGTTTTGGCTGATCCTCTTAAGGTTCAGTTTGCAATGGTGTTGTTGTCATATATGGTTGTGCACTTACGGCAGTGCTATCCTCAAGTTCAGTTTCATGTTCAGGTGTATTGTCGATAGTGTATGTGTCCAAATTGCTTGGTATTACATCATAGTATATATCCAAGTTGGCTGTTGTTTCTGTTTCCAATTCTTCGGAAGTTATACTTATAGATAAGCAGAAGTGAAACAAAGTTAAAGACTTCAGTGGATAGTTCATCTTACAATGTATTGTTATTACAATGCTGATTGGCCAAAATTATTAAGTACAAAAGCAGTACTTGGGCTGAATGAGTGGAGTTTACTGTGTGTAAGAAATTGGGTTACTGGTTGATGGGGGTGAAACCATTTTCATACACCAACCACAGTCCTTATCAGGGTCAGATCCCAAGCACACCCCAAATTAAACTGTGCTCAACCACCTGCTAGCTTGGCACAGAGCAGATAGGCTAAATTTAGAGGCAATGTTTAAAGTATTTGTGCAGCAAGTCAACCAGTTTTTAATGAAACATAACACAAGAAAAATCCCAAACAAAATTTTTAAAAATAGGACAAAACTTAATGAATAACTTAACACCCAAATTCAATTCGGGGAAATGGAGATATTCAATTTTAAATGTTTAAGTGAAAATAGTGCCTAGAAGCACAATGTCTCAAAAAACACTACTCGGTATGGGCTCCCATCAGTAAGGCCAAGCCAATGACCTAAATTTGAACAGAACGAACGCCAATACTGTTATACTCAATCCCTATTAATTCTCACAACACATTGGAATCAAACCTAAGGTGGGTTCTTAGACTAGTAATTCAGTCCGAAAGAATCATTGTTTTTTATTTTCACTTTGAACACATCTGTGAATTAGTTAATACAATTTGAACAATTTTTTGATCCCTCCAATCAAAAACACATTATATACAATGAACCATAAATACAAATATACATGTTCCAAAGCATTTATAACACATCCATTATATCTCATTCAAACCATGCATTCCACATTCACTCAGTCAATCTACAAAAAACCTTAGAGAAAAAAATTGCATATTTACATAAAGTATACAAAAACGCCATAAACAATACTTTTTGATATTTTTGAACTTCCAACAAAAATCATAAAATGATTGAGCTCTATTGGCGTGTATACTGGCGGTCTACCCGTTTCGGATTCCTTAATGGTTGGGGAATCCGACGGAATTGTCAATTCAGGGACGAATATGAGATCCACGCAAATAAACTAATAGAAAATCTACTGGAAAGAGGCTATCCCAAAAAACTACTGAAAAGATCAATGAAACAGGCATGGTGGATGCCTCGGGAATGCCTGTTAAAAAAAAAGACCAAGAAGGAAACAGACAGGATTGTCTGTGTCTCCACATTTTGTCCTAATTCAAACCTCCTAAAAAGGTCATACGAAGCAACTGGCACTTGGTCAAAAATCTTGATGATTCACTAAACAAAGTACCATTATTTGCTTTTCGAAAGAATCAAAGCTTGGCCAATCAATTGGTACATGCATCTCTCCCACAAAAAGAACAGGCAACAATAAGTTCTATGCTATCCTTACCTCCGATCAAAGGTCATCGGAAATGTGGAAATGTGTATGTTGTGCAACAACAGAGGAAGGAGACACTTTCAAGTACAAAAATACATCATGGAAACATGAGTCTTTTACGAACTGCTAGTCCAGGTATGTTGTATACGGGATCAAATGCCCATTTGATTTGCTATATATTGGCAAAACCAATCAGGAGGTCAGGTCTAGAATAACTCAACATAAATCAAGAATAAAGAAAAACATCATTACGGCCCCCCTAGTCAACCACTAGCAGACCATGAAACACACTGAAGCTGACCTGAAGTGGACAGTTATATCCAAAGTAGAGAGTGATTTCAGGGGTGGCGACTTAAATGCAAAACTAGTCAGGAGGGAGGCCATACTCATCGTCAAGTTTAATACAGCCATGGAAGTCCTGAATGAAATGACGGAACTCTACAAACTGAATTGACTTCTTTTCATCATTGTCCTTGAAGACTATTCTTAGACACAGACACTTGGGAAACTGAAACAACCCCCAGCGCTCTCAAATTTGTGATATTCTCGCCCTATCCAAACAGCTGGCTCATTTCTGGCACCGACGGATTAACTCAGTACATCACCTTGGAAGATCTCCACAGACTCACAAAGGCATGTCAAAGTAAGGACCAAACTTGCACCAGCCTGAATACATTCTGCGTTCCAGGCGGGTATACAATTCTTTGCAGCAATCAATGACACTTGTGATGCCAAGTTCATCATGGCTAAATGACGATTGATATCAGGCAAAGCTCCTCCCCAGACGTTTAAACTTTCAAAGCGCAAAAAGGACTCTGATTATTCCATATGGGCAACTGAGCAATTAAGAACACCCGTACACCAATTCCCAACATCGTAAGCACTACACAAACATCTGTGACTTCGTTTATGAGCCATTTTCCAAACAATATCTATAAACGGACCCCCTTCGCCAACACCGCACTACAACTTCCATGATACGTCAGTTGTCTTGTGCTTTCTCTTCCGGTCACGTGCCTATTTGAAAAACAATCACACAGAAGCAACTGACAATCAATAGCTGCGCCAACGGTGAATTGTACGCACCGGGACTTGCACGAAAAAAGGTAGAATTACGGCACATCTCGTTGTTACAAATTGCTTTCCAAACTGACTCCGACAGTGTACGACCGGCTTATACGGACACGCTTCTCTTTCCGCAGGCAACGCAAAGCGTTCTCCCAGACCGCCCGTTTCCATACAGACGGCGCTGGATCACGCTGATCCCCCGACAGAGGTAAAAACACCCCCTCTGATCTATAGACATCCACATGCCCAAACAGAGCACTGCTTTTTTCTGAAGCCTCTGTCCTTTTCGCATTCAGGCTCCATTCACAGCGCCCCAAGGTTACAACAAGCAACTGCCTTGCTTCTAGATGTTACTGGATAGATGTGAGTATTGTCTGAGTGCTTGATGTATATCTTACGCAAAAAGTGTTTTGCAAGTCACAAGGTCAAGTAATATGGGCTCATTTACTCTTGTTATAGTGTTGTTTTGTCGGACGGATTTTCGATTTTTGAGGCTCCTCTTCATTAGAAGGTAAGAGGTGGAAGCAAAATACAGGGGAGGCTAATGAGACAGAATTTAGAGCTAGACATAAACAGAATTTTCTGTTTCTTCCACAGTTATGAGGTCCTGATGAGAACTCCCCAACCAATGAGGAGTTCGAAACGGGTAGACTGCCAGTTTACACACCAATAGATCTCAATCATTTTATAATTTTAGTTGGAAGTTCAAAAATATCGAAAAGTATTGTTATTGGCGTTTTTGTACACTTGATGTAAATATGCAATTTTTCCTCTTAGTTTTTTTGTAGATTGACTGAGTGAATGTGGAATGCATGGTTTGACTGAGATATAATGGATGTGTTATAAATGCTTTGGAACATGTATGTTTGTATTTATGGTTCATTGTATATAATGTGTTTTTGATGGGAGGATCAAAAAAAATAATCAAATTGTATTAACTAATTCACAGATGTGTTCAAAGTGAAAATAAAAAACAATGATTCATTCAGACTAAATTACTAGTCTAAGAACCCACATTAGGTTTGATTCCAATGTGTTGTGAGAATTAATAGGGATTGAGTATAACAGTATTGGCGTTCGTTCTGTTCAAATCAAAAATAGAAGTACAATGTGGCAACTGTATTTATCTGGCTGTATTAGACTAGCACAAGGTCACAAGTTCAGAACAACTGCGTTGGAGAGTGGGCCAGCTACAGGGTCCCAGTTAGGGCTGTTGAACATGATTACCTTGAATTCTGGTCACAGAGCATTACGAGATCCAACCTCGGCGAGGCGTTTTGTATCCAGGACAATGCGAGATCCTGGTGAAGAAATAAGTTGCACTGCGGCAGTTCCGGTAAGCTGTAAGGCAGTAAGGCAGTGATGCAAGGTCCTGCATTGTTGTTGAGGATGCATGTCCGGTGTCAAAGATGCATCGTGCACCAGCTGGTTCCGAAGTTGTGAAGACCTTTATCGAGAATGTATGGCGCAGCGGCGATTCCGAAATGGTTTTGGCCTGTGTTGCAAAGTCCTGTATCTGGGATGCATTGTACAGTGGTTCAGATGCAGAGTTTGGTGAGTCGGTGCATCACGCTGTGGCTCTGATGCAGAATTATGGAAGGCAATGTGTCGTGCTGCATGGGTTCTGTTGGGACCACAGTTTGTCTGGGAGAACAAAGTCAGGCCCACATCCAAAGGTGCAGGCAGTGGCATAGCAAGAGCTTTTGCCGCCCAGGGCGGTCCCTGAGTTGACTGTCTAGTGACAGAAAACTTAGGGGCCTATCTGGTGAAGGTAAGAGAGGGTGGAGGGAGGTGACAGACGATAACCAAAAATACAATAAAAAAAATAAAACGCTTACCTTGAGCTTGCCGAAATTGCTCACCTCACCCACCACCAACAAAAAGTGCCACCCCAGGTGTACCACCCTCCTGTGCCCTCCATAGCTATGCCACTGGGTCCAGAACTGGGGTGGCATGACTTGTGAGGGCAGGAATCACTCCTGGCAGAGTCTAGGCGCTGGGTTCAAGTTTGTTGGAGCCTGTACTGTCCCTCAGGCTCTAATCAGGAGGTCATCCAACTAGTCTGGTTGTCCTGAGCTCAAGATGCAGGTCCAGTCCTCACTCAGGCAGGAGGGCAGCTCAGCAGGTCAGCAGAGTGGCAGTCCTTCTCACTGCAAAGCAGCATTACAGTCTTTCTTGTGAGTATTCCACAGGTCCAGATGTGTGCTGAAGAGTTGCCCCTGAGGGTCCTATATTTATAACTGGTGCTCACTTACAGGTACCGAAGGTTCTGGAGTATTCCACCCCCCAGAGGTGTCTGGAATTTCCTACCTGCCTGCCCTGGCCCCAGATCGTCTGTGGTCGCAACAGACTAGTGTCAAACCCTTTGTGAGTGTAGTAAGGCAGAGCATTTGTAATGTGCAAGTGTGGTAGGTGACTGCTCTGCTCCCTCGTTAAGTCAGAGTGGCCTATCCTTCAAACATGTCTTCCCTTTGTGTCATTGTCATGGAGAAATACACAAGTTCCAACAGTCAGCTATACATTGTCATGTGATCCAGGGTCAGTTTGTAGGCACCAAATTATTCGGAAAAGGAAATTTCATCTTTCTAAAAGTAACATTTTCAGAAATGTGTTTTAGAAACCAACTTTACCATTAATAGGAGCTTTAAATTAAATTTCTTTAGACACCAAACTCGACATTTCTACCTGTT
>NW_028245632.1:0-79850 GCF_964263255.1 Lissotriton vulgaris
CACTACCTTTACCACGCAACTTTTACAATGCAAGTCGTTACAACGACTTGTGCTGGGGGGCGCTGTAGGATAGGGAATAGTTTAGTTTACTATTAAGTATGGGCGTAAAATCCGTTCCGCTCGCGGATTTTGCGGATTTTTGGTAAATTCGCAATCCGCGAGATTTGCGGATTTCCCGCAAAATCCGCAAATTCGCACGCAGCGGATTTTTTTTTTCTTGGTGATACAATTTTGCGGCGCGCGGCGTTTACTTCCCGTCATTCATCGTTTGCCGAGTTATTTTTCTTGATATTTTGCGAGTGCTGCTCCATTTTGGATCTTGCTGCGGGATCCCGCGGGAATTTGGCAAGCGCGATTACGTAATCGCGGCTTGCCAACTTTTACAGCGAGCGTTTGTCAACGCGAGTACGCCGTGATCACGTATCGCGGTACTTCGCAATTGCGAGCTTTGAGATGCGGCGAGCAGCAACAATCTCGCACTCGCGAAAATATAAAATTTGCAATTCTGCACAAGAAATCCACCAGCAAGCAGCATAAACCTTCTGGAAATGATGATTTTTATCTGAATAACTCCTCAGGTTGACATTTGCCTGCACTTTTTTTGCGAGGAGTCCATTTTGGGGAGGGGGGGGGTGGGAGGAAGGAAGTGCCCCACAGTCTTCAACTTCCTATTCCTGTCCAGCAGGCTCCTCCCAGTGCTTTGTCCATCTCCTGGTCACTTTTCATTTGGATCTGGAGCTGGAAGGATTACTTTTTGTGGATGCTGCTGGATATTTGGATTTGAGGCCTTATTGACTTTCTTTGGATCACTTTTGGATTAGAAATTTCACAAGTAAGTTTGTTTGTGGCATTACAGTTGCTGAAACTACAATTTTGGAATTTTCGATTTTTGGGCTGCTTTGGGGCCTTTTGCCCAGGGGTACTCAGTGGTGGGTGCACTGAGTCTTTCTGTGGGGTGTTTTGAATTTAAACATCAAGGAGGGGCTGGATGGCTTGGGATTGTGCAGATTTTTCTGTGATTTTTGTTTTTTTGGCCTGTTGTGGCCTTTTCACCCGGGGTAGTGAGTGGTGCATGTGCCTAGTCTTTCTGTGGGTTGTCTTGAATTTAAACATCATGGAGGGGCTGGATGGCTTGGGATTGTGCTGATTTTTCTGTGATTTTCGTTTTTTTGGCCTGTTGTGGACAGGCCATGTGGTGGAGTGCTGCTACAGGCCCTGGCCATGTGCTGTGATGGAGGGGGCCATTTTGAATGCAGGCAGTGTTCTCAGGCCTGCACCCATTTTGCCTAGCTTTCATCCATTATGCCCAGGGGTAGTGAGTGGTGCATGTGCCTAGTCTTTCTGTGGGTTGTCTTGAATTTAAACATCATGGAGGGGCTGGATGGCATGGAATTGTGCTGATTTTTCTGTGATTTTCGTTTTTTTGGCCTGTTGTGGACAGGCCATGGGGTTGGGGGCCATTTTGAGTGCTGCTACAGGCCCTGGCCATGTGCTGTGATGGAGGGGGCCATTTTGAATGCAGGCAGTGTTCTCAGGCCTGCACCCATTTTGCCTAGCTTTCATCCATTATGCGCAGGGGTAGTGAGTGGTGCATGTGCCTAGTCTTTCTGTGGGTTATCTTGAATTTAAACATCATGGGGGGCTGGATGGCATGGGATTGTGCTGATTTTTCTGTGATTTTCGTTTTTTTGGCCTGTTGTGGACAGGCCATGTGGTTGGGGGACATTTTGAGTGCTGCTACAGGCCCTGGCCATGTGCTGTGATGGAGCGGGCCATTTTGAATGCAGGCAGTGTTCTCAGGCCTGCACCCATTTTGCCTAGCTTTCATCCATTATGCCCGGGGGTAGTGAGTGGTGCATGTGCCTAGTCTTTCTGTGGGTTGTCTTGAATTTAAACATCATGGAGGGGCTGGATGGCATGGGATTGTGCTGATTTTTCTGTGATTTTCGTTTTTTTGGCCTGTTGTGGACAGGCCATGTGGTTGGGGGACATTTTGAGTGCTGCTACAGGCCCTGGCCATGTGCTGTGATGGAGGGGGCCATTTTGAATGCAGGCAGTGTTCTCAGGCCTGCACCCATTTTGCCTAGCTTTCATCCATTATGCCCAGGGGTAGTGAGTGGTGCATGTGCCTAGTCTTTCTGTGGGTTGTCTTGAATTTAAACATCATGGAGGGGCTGGATGGCTTGGGATTGTGCTGATTTTTCTGTCATTTTCATTTTTTTGGCCTGTTGTGGACAGGCCATGTGGTTGGGGGCCATTTTGAGTGCTGCTACAGGCCCTGGCCATGTGCTGTGATGGAGGGGGCCATTTTGAATGCAGGCAGTGTTCTCAGGCCTGCACCCATTTTGCCTAGCTTTCATCCATTATGCCCAGGGGTAGTGAGTGGTGCATGGGCCTAGTCTTTCTGTGGGTTGTCTTGAATTTAAACATCATGGAGGGGCTGGATGGCTTGGGATTGTGCTGATTTTTCTGTGATTTTCGTTTTTTTGGCCTGTTGTGGCCTTTTCACCCGGGGTAGTGAGTGGTGCATGTGCCTAGTCTTTCTGTGGGTTATCTTGAATTTAAACATCATGGAGGGGCTGGATGGCTTGGGATTGTGCTGATTTTTCTGTGATTTTTGTTTTTTTGGCCTGTTGTGGACAGGCCATATGGTTGGGGGCCATTTTGAGTGCTGCTACAGGCCCTGGCCATGTGCTGTGATGAAGGGGGCCATTTTGAATGCAGGCAGTGTTCTCAGGCCTGCACCCATTTTGCCTAGCTTTCATCCATTATGCCCAGGGGTAGTGAGTGGTGCATGTGCCTAGTCTTTCTGTGGGTTATCTTGAATTTAAACATCATGGGGGGCTGGATGGCATGGGATTGTGCTGATTTTTCTGTGATTTTCGTTTTTGTGGCCTGTTGTGGACAGGCCATGTGGTTGGGGGACATTTTGAGTGCTGCTACAGGCCCTGGCCATGTGCTGTGATGGAGGGGGCCATTTTGAATGCAGGCAGTGTTCTCAGGCCTGCACCCATTTTGCCTAGCTTTCATCCATTATGCCCAGGGGTAGTGAGTGGTGCATGTGCCTAGTCTTTCTGTGGGTTGTCTTCAATTTAAACATCATGGAGGGGCTGGATGGCATGGGATTGTGCTGATTTTTCTGTGATTTTCGTTTTTTTGACCTGTTGTGGACAGGCCATGTGGTTGGGGGACATTTTGAGTGCTGCTACAGGCCCTGGCCATGTGCTGTGATGGAGGGGGCCATTTTGAATGCAGGCAGTGTTCTCAGTCCTGCACCCATTTTGCCTAGCTTTCATCCATTATGCCCAGGGGTAGTGAGTGGTGCATGTGCCTAGTCTTTCTGTGGGTTGTCTTGAATTTAAACATCATGGAGGGGCTGGATGGCTTGGGATTGTGCTGATTTTTCTGTGATTTTCGTTTTTTTGGCCTGTTGTGGACAGGCCATGTTGTTGGGGGCCATTTTGAGTGCTGCTACAGGCCCTGGCCATGTGCTGTGATGGAGGGGGCCATTTTGAATGCAGGCAGTGTTCTCAGGCCTGCACCCATTTTGCCTAGCTTTCATCCATTATGCCCAGGGGTAGTGAGTGGTGCATGGGCCTAGTCTTTCTGTGGGTTGTCTTGAATTTAAACATCATGGAGGGGCTGGATGGCATGGGATTGTGCTGATTTTTCTGTGATTTTCGTTTTTTTGGCCTGTTGTGGACAGGCCATGTGGTTGGGGGCCATTTTGAGTGCTGCTACAGGCCTTGGCCATGTGCTGTGATGGAGGGGGCCATTTTGAATGCAGGCAGTGTTCTCAGGCCTGCACCCATTTTGCCTAGCTTTCATCCATTATGCCCAGGGGTAGTGAGTGGTGCATGTGCCTAGTCTTTCTGTGGGTTGTCTTGAATTTAAACATCATGGAGGGGCTGGATGGCTTGGGATTGTGCTGATTTTTCTGTGATTTTCGTTTTTTTGGCCTGTTGTGGCCTTTTCACCCGGGGTAGTGAGTGGTGCATGTGCCTAGTCTTTCTGTGGGTTGTCTTGAATTTAAACATCATGGAGGGGCTGGATGGCTTGGGATTGTGCTGATTTTTCTGTGATTTTCGTTTTTTTGGCCTGTTGTGGACAGGCCATGTGGTTGGGGGCCATTTTGAGTGCTGCTACAGGCCCTGGCCATGTGCTGTGATGGAGGGGGCCATTTTGAATGCAGGCAGTGTTCTCAGTCCTGCACCTATTTTGCCTAGCTTTCATCCATTATGCCCAGGGGTAGTGAGTGGTTCATGTGCCTAGTCTTTCTGGGGGTTATCTTGAATTTAAACATCATGGAGGGGCTGGATGGCTTGGGATTGTGCTGATTTTTCTGTGATTTTCGTTTTTTTGGCCTGTTGTGGCCTTTTCACCCGGGGTAGTGAGTGGTGCATGTGCCTAGTCTTTCTGTGAGTTGTCTTGAATTTAAACATCATGGAGGGGCTGGATGGCATGGGATTGTGCTGATTTTTCTGTGATTTTCGTTTTTTTGGCCTCTTGTGGACAGGCCATGTGGTTGGGGGGCAGCAGCAGCAGGATCTGCTGGGGACCAAGCTGGGAGCAGCACCCCCGCTCCATTGGGTTCAGTGCCTCCACCACCACGCCAACTTAAGTCAAAGCCCTTGAGTGCTTCAGAGGCAGTCAGTGTACTTCTCCAATCACCATCGACCAGTGATGTTGGCTCCTCGCAAGAAAGTAGCAGCAATGTCCCTGAATCAACACAGGTTGTTGTAACTCATCTGACAAGTGTTGAACAACCACAGCCGCAACAACAACACCATGTGCAAGTACAAGCCCAAGTACATGTGGAAGGAGAGGCAGCGCAAGGAGATGCGCAAGCAGAGGTGCATGGAGGGTCACAAGTGCCCACAATAGTTGTTCCTCCCGAAGTAGGGGCACATCAGGAAATTGACAATCAAACCGAGGTATCATCTGAGGAAGCCACTTCTCCTGATGATCATTCATTGTCTTCCACATCCCTAGCAAGGAAAAGATCAAGGGGGGTGTCTACATCTTCTTCAAGTCCACCTCCTTCTGATGATCTTAATCTGGATGAAGATTGGGAACCATCATCACGGCAGTCTGAGAGTGAGGCACACCATGATCTGACAAAGATACCTAAGCGTAAAAGGAAGGTCGTCGAAAAACTCATAGCTATGGAGTGTGATGAGGCTCAACAAGAAGTGACGGATACTGCTGCTGATGAAGCCTCTCACGATGACGACGAGCCAGTCATCATAAAGGTCACTGCAGCCCCAGCGGGCATGCAGCAAAGAGACATTTTGACCCTATCCCGAGAAGCTGCTGAGCGTGATGATGATGTCGACGAGGAGGCAATGGAAACACAACAATCATTGGATTTGGAGTTAACTAGTACACCAACACCTACCGCTTCCATATTTCTTCCTCGCAAGAAGGGACCTCCATCCACCTCGACCTCAATTAGTGGTGGTGAAAGTGCAAAACGTACTGAAGTTCAGCAATCCACATCCTCCACTTCATCTGGCATTAGCAGCAGGACCACCACCACCACCAGTATCGCCGCCTCCTCCGGCCCCCAAAGACATTTCAAGTCTCCAGTTTGGGACTTCTTTAGTGTTTGCCCAAAAAAGGAAAACGTAGCCATTTGTAGCATTTGTAAGCTTCGAGTTAGTCGTGGTAAGTTTGGTACCAACTATGGTACCGGAGGCCAGAGAGGTCATCTTAGGAGAACGCACGCTGTCCAATGGTTTGCGCACCTAGAGGCGATCAAGGAAGCCCGAATTGCACGTAATGAAAACGTTGATTTTTCATCTGATGATGACGAGGAGGAAGAAGACGATTCAAACACTTCACTTACACCCAGTACCCCTGTCAGCAGCACACCCCATGTGAGCCACACTAAGAGTGTGGGAGAGAGTGAGACACCAATGCGAAAAAGTTCATCAGCGAGCGTAACTGGGTCGAAGAAATCATCATCCCGTAAATACTTGGTCCAGGGCAACATTAAAAAGATGTTGTTTACAGACGCACAATATGAACGCAACCACCCACTGACGCGTCTGTATAACACTAAGCTGGCTAAAATGCTAGCTCTGGACCTTCTCCCTTTTTCTTTTGCAGAAGGGGTTGGTTTTCTAGAATTAGTGGCAGCGCTGTGCCCTAAATGGAAGGTTCCTTGCCGGTTCTATTTTGCCCGAGTTGCGGTTCCAGCACTACATGAAGATGTTCTGGAGGTGATTGGGGCAGCTTTGCAGAAGAGTGCTGTTCACACTATACATCTGACAACAGACATGTGGACCAGTGGCGCAGGTGCTGATTACATGTGCATCACTGCACACTGGGTCTCTTTTTCAGGGGTTAAAGCAAAGCTAAACGCAGGTGTTGACCCGGACATTGTTTTTAAAGCTGCTCGGAAACATGCAACACTAGCCATGTTTGGTTTGGAGAAACGTCACACAGCACAAAACATTTTGGATGTGTTTAACACAAAGGTCCTTGACTGGCTGTCCCCAAAAAAACGCCAGGTTGGTTATGTTTCCACGGACAATGGCGCCAATATAGTTAAGGCCATGCAGCTGGGTGACTATTTCAGAGTGCCGTGTTTGGCGCACTGTATAAACCTGGTTGTCAAAAAATTCTTGAGTGATAAAGACAGTGCAGCGTACAGAGTAGTGGACACCTGCCGAAAAATGTGCAACCATTTCAGCCATTCTTTTAAGGCCCGGAAGCATCTGAGGAGCCTGCTATATGAACGTCAAATGCCAGTGAAAGCACTCATCCAGGAGGTGGTAACACGTTGGAACTCAACCTTCTACATGCTTGAGCGTCTGTATGAGCAGTATACGGTACTCGATCACTATTTCTTAACACAGGGTACAGCTCAGAAGGAGGACCTGAGGATGGGTGCGGCGCAATGGAACATAGTTTTTTTTGTTAAATTTTTATTTTTGTTGGCGAGGATTACAAAGAGGCACAAATCATACAATTAGCAAGTCAATTGGCACATACGGACCAGGTAGGCCAGGTCCAAAAAGGAGGTACAAAGCCAGGTGCGGCCCACATCCCGGAGGCAGGGCGGCGTCACGTTAAACCTGTGAAACAATTAAAGGAATTCGCTCTTGTGCTTCCAGAATCACATAGACAATATCAATATCTACGCCAATTTTCATTTATGATGCAGTTCCAACCTAAACAACAACATAACAGTAACGAAGAACCCCATGAATGGCATTTGTAGCGTTGATGCAATCACATAAGGAGATGTAGGCAAGGGCCCACTAAAACGCGGTCCTCAAAGTATAATGTGGTCAAATGGTAGTCACAATGAAAGACAAATGTACGCAACAAGGAATATCGGCATGGCTCAGGGGACTGCTACACTACCTCTCAACCCCCCGCCCCAGATCCCTCCCCACCATCATCAGACTCCGAGGAAGCGGAGGAAAATAGCTCCGCGCTGGTAGCGTCCGAGTCATCTCCCTCCATCCCCTCGATACACATGGTTCTCCAAGCGAGTAAGTCATCCTGGAGTTTCCCATCCCTGCGTGTGCTCTGCATATGTGTCTCCTCTGCCAAGGCCCATTCCCTGGCGTCCCGCAACCAACTAGAGATTTCAGGCGCCCTCCGTCCCATCCAGGTAATGGCCACCCGCCTCCTCGCCAGAACCAACAGGAGTTGCAGTAGTTTGTAGGACAGACCCCTCTTCCTGGGTTTGGGCACTAGCGCTAGTAAACAGTGAAGCGGTTCTAATTGGAGCGCAAGGTGTGTAATCTGGGTAATGTGTGCTACCACCTCCACCCAAAAGTCATGTACCAAGGGGCATTCCCAGACCAGGTGAAGGAATCCCGCCCATTCTGCACTACACCTCGGGCAATTATTGCTCCTGTCCGAGGAGATACGGTGGAAGGAGGCAGGCGTCATATACGTGCGATGGAGAAAATTAAAATGTATCAATTTGAAACGCGCATTACAAGACACTTTACAGGTCTACAGCCCAATTCGCTTCCTCTGGGCTGGATCCAATTCAATCCCCAGGTCCGCTTCCCAAGCCCTCCAAGCAGGCATCAATGGGGGAGTCGAGTCTCTGCGCATGGCTGAGTAAAGAAGAGAAATTAGTCTCCTACCTCTGCCACAGGACAAGATGATGTCCAGGGTATTAGTGAGCTCGGGCGCCTCTGGGAATTGGGGCCACGTCGTCCTGGCTACATCTCGGAGACATCCATAATGCAGGTACAGGCCCTCACGTAGTCCAAAGGAGTCCGCCGCTCTCTCAAAGGACACAAACGAGTCGTCCGGATAAAGATCCGCAAGAGTCTCGCAACCGCCTAGGCGCCACTCCCGGAAAGACATATTTGCCTCCATCGTGAGCATTGGGGCCAGGATCCAAAGGGAGAGCTCCCTATGAAACGGCGCACGTCGCAGAACGCGCTCAACGAACTGCTGCCAAATATGAGCCGTATGCCTAACGACATAGGGCAATGCGTTATCAGCGCCCCGACCCTGCATGAGAGCTTCCTGTAATTCCCTGTCCGAAGCCACTCCCGCCAACAATGCCAATTCCCAGTTCTCGTTGTCAGCAAACCACCTGGCCGCCGGGAGAAGTTGTGCAGCATAGTAGTATAAATCAAATCTCGGGGCCTCGAGGCCTCCCGCATCCCAACACTGCGTCACTGTGCGCAACGCAACTCTGCTGCGTCCACCCGCCCAGAGCAGGGATGTAAGGAGCGAATTCAGTGTGCGAGAACACCCGGGGGGGCAATGGGCATAGGGTATTGTGCAGCACGTACAGGACTCTAGGAAGCATCACCATCTTGGCAACTGCCAGACGGCCCATAAGGGAGAGAGGGAGCGTGTTCCAGAATGTAACGGACTTACGGAGGGCCACAAGAATCCTGTCTATGTTATGGGTTAAGAGAGCCTCATTGGAAGCGGCCACCTGAATACCCAGGTACCGGAACGCCAGACGTTCACACCGGAGGCCCAAACAGTAGGAATCCGCCGCCGGGGCGAGGTCACCAGGAGTTAGTGGGAACACCAGGGATTTATTAACATTCATGTGCAGTCCTGAGGCCGCACCAAAGCGGTCCAAGAGGCGCAACAGAGCGGGGAGGGCCTCCACCGGAGAAGTCAGGTAGAAAAGCGCATCGTCGGCGTAAAGGGAGATGACATTAGTAGCGTCTCCCACCACTATACCCCAGTCATGTAACTCCTTGCGGGCTGATATGGCCAGGGGCTCAATTGCAAGGGCAAATAGAAGGGGGGACAACGGGCAGCCCTGTCGGGTACCCCTCCACAACGGCCACTCATCAGAACGGGCCAAACCCAGACGCACCCTGGCCCGGGGCGCTCTATATAAGACCCGGATCCAATCTCGAAAGCCGGGACCAAATCCCATCTTTAAGAGCACATGCATCAGGTAACCCCAATGCACTGTATCAAAGGCTTTAGCCAGGTCAACGGAGACCAGCACATGGGGAGTGTCTCGCCCCCGGACCTCGTGTAATACGTGGTTCAGGCGGCGCAAGTTCATCGCCGTATTCCGACCAGGGACAAAGCCACACTGATCTGGATGGACGAGCTGGGCTACGTGTGGGGCAAGGCGATTGGCCAATAGCTTGGTCAGGATTTTCGCGTCCGAGTTAATCAAAGTGATAGGACGGTAAGAAGCGGGGTCTGTGTTGTCCCCACCCGGTTTCAAAATCATACAAACCTCACCTTGATTCAAGGTGGGTGGGAGGTTACCCGTGCGTAAGGCTTCAGTGTAGACCTGTAAAAGGAGGGGCCAGGGAATGCCCGAACATATGATAAAACTCTGCAGGGAATCCATCCCCGCCAGGGGTTTTGGCTCGTGGGAGGGCGGCAATCGCCGCAGTAATTTCACCGAGCGTTAGCTTGACATCAAGGTCTTTCGCCGCCGCCTCTGGCAGGGTCGGCAAGTCGAGGCCTTCAAGGTATAAGTGATAGACCTCCTCAGATATAGACCGGTCAGCCTCATACACAACTCGCAGGTGGTCTCGCAGAACTGTGAGTACATCAGCTTCCGAATGGACCATATCGCCACTGGGCGCCCGCAGGGCCACTATACGCTCAGCCGTGAACTCCCGGCGAAGTATCCAGGCCAGCAAGCGGCCAGACTTATCCCCCTCTCGATGCAGTCTCTGTCTATATTGGCCCAGCGTAAATCTATCGAGCCTCGTGAGAATATCGTGGATCGACCCAAGGGCCAGGCCCTCCACGCGTTGATCCAAGGTGTCCGGATCAGGGCGGGCCTGGACGCGCAAGAGCTCAGCCTCCGCAGTCTGCAAGTCCGATAGCAGTTGTTTCCTGACCCCGTATGTCAGGCCCATGCACGCTCCGCGGACGACCGCTTTCAGCGCCTCCCACTTAGTGGAGTAAGACAAATCACTCCCCGCCCAGTTAAGTTCCAGATAATCGGAGAGTGAGGTTGCCACATGATCCCGGGCCACCTGGTCTTGGAGCAGGTCAGTCGGCAGTCTCCACGAGCGAGGACGCTCCGTCCGGTCAGGCCATTGCGCCACACACGTGACCGGGGCATGATCCGATAGGTATCGGGCCTGGTGTGTAACCGTCAACGTGAGAGTGGAGGGGAGGTTGGCTGCCAACACTCTATCTAGCCTGCTGTGAGTGCCATGCGTCGGGGTATAACAAGTGTAAAGCTTCTGCGTGGGGTGACATGCACGCCAGACATCGACTGCCCCTATATTGTGCATCACGTCCTGCAAACACGCCGTCATACGGGGCTTAGTTCCCACCCGGGGCGGATGACGGTCCAGTACATGATGTAGCACACAATTGAAGTCCCCGCACCAGATGAGGGGTGCGTCTAGGCTTGGAGCCAGGAGATCCTGCATCCGGGAGAAAAATGTCGGGTCATCTACGTTCGGCGCGTACGTATTAAGGACCAGAAGGACCTTATCGTCCAATCTGAGCTTCGCCAATATGTACCTGCCTTCCACATCCACATCAATATATTGGACAGCGCATGGAACCCCAGGGGCCACCCAGATTAGGACCCCCCTAGCATATGTAGAGTAGGAGGAATGGAATAGCTGGCCTCTCCATTTCTTGGCCAGCCGCTGCGCACCATCATCATCTAAGTGGGTCTCCTGCAAGCAAGCAACTGAAACCCCATGGCGTTTGAGGAAGGTAAGGACCCTGTGTCTCTTAGTGCACGTACCCAGGCCACGCACATTCCACGTCAAGATTTTAAACCCCATGACCACCAATCATGCCCAGCCAGGCAGCAGTGTAAACACAGCCTAGGCTGTCGCCAGCAGGCCCTTGCCACACAGAATTTCAAGAATGCATCGCACAAAGCAAGCGCCCCGCAAAGCAGAAGCAACATGCGCCAAAT
Source organism: Lissotriton vulgaris (assembly GCF_964263255.1). Lineage (NCBI taxonomy): Eukaryota > Metazoa > Chordata > Amphibia > Caudata > Salamandridae > Lissotriton > Lissotriton vulgaris. Next base: position 11,366 of record NW_028245632.1, read on the forward strand.
GCCAGTGTCATCATTGTCACAACTTGAGCCCCACCCCCCAACAACCCCAACCTACGAAATTTTGACTTGAACCTCCTCAACCCCACCACCCACGAGCAATAGGATAGCAACAACCAAAAACGCCACCCCGCCCTTCCCCCGCCAGTGCCAGGACGTGCACAGCCACCCCATTCAACACTCTTCACGCACACTCACACACAACAGAACAACCCAACCCACCCCCCTCCCAGCTCCTCGAAAGACCTAACGGATCCGGTATGCAAACCCGGACATCTCTCCTCCCCGTAGTCAGCAATGCGGGAGGAACAGCCCTCACTCATATCTCCCACCACTCAGTGCACACTCAACCCAGACGCCAAGTCCAAGGTACCGATCAGTGATCAATCGCCCTCAACATCAAGGCTGAACAAGCAGAGATCTAAAGAGCTGCCGGGCTATATGGAGCTACACAATAACAGCAATCGCGCAGCGGAGTCAATGGAGGCAGGGCAAGGATCATTCCAAGTCTAGGGCCTGCAAGGCAGTCTCCGGGACCACTGGGGCCGCAGAATCCGCGCTCACCGGCATCTCCTGTAAGGTATCCGGTACCAAAATGTCATCAGGTGCAGCCGCACCATGCAAACCTGTTCCAGTCCCTTCAGGCGAGGTTTCCATCAGGATGGCCCCATCCGGTCCCACCGTGGGCCGAGTCTCAGGAGGACCACGGGATCCAGAACGGCGATTTCTCCTGCCACGCCGTCGTCTTTGTGGCCTGGTCCCCCAGACATCTCGCGATCCCCCTCTCTCACCCGGGGGCAGATCATCTCCTCTGATCTCGAGCCACTCCCACACCTCCGCTGGCGTCTCAAAGAAGTGTGCCCGGCCCTGGGAGAGCACCTTAAGCTTAGCAGGGTATAAGAGCATATACTGTAGCTGCATGTCGCGCAACTTCTGTTTGACCCCCAAGTAGGATTTCCTTTGCTCCTGCACCTGCTGGGTGTAGTCGGGATAAATTGAGACTCGACTGTTCTCAATCGTATGGGGCCCCGACTCTCTCGCCGCCCTGAGGATGCAGTCTCGGTCTTTATAGTTCAGGATTTTCGCGATGAGGGCTCTAGGGGTCTCCCCAGGACGTGGAGGGCGCACCAGGGCCCTGTGGGCCCGCTCCACAATAAAGACACTGGACAATCCACTCGGACAGAGATGTTCACGGATCCAGGTTTCTAGGAATCGTTCAGGGTTCCCTGCCTCCAGCCGTTCCGGGACCCCCAGGACCCGTATGTTACTTCGGCGCACCCTACCTTCTGCATCCTCGGCGCGTCTCTCCAATGCTCGGGTAGTAGAGGCAAGTTGAGAGGGTGACTTCTGTAGGGACGCAACCTCCCCCTGCAGCTGCGTGATGTTGCCCTCCGCATCCGAGACTTTATCCGCTACTTTGCGAAGGTCAGTCCTCAAAAGGTTCACATCCACGGACACCGTCTCAATTTGGCGTTCCAGGGCAGTGTAGGAACCCTGTATAGCCTTAAGAAGTACCACCCTGGACGGCTCCAGAGGCTCCCCATCCCCATCTCCAGCGCCCGTTTGGCGCGTAATTCTCTGCGGCTGCAGGCGAGGGGTAGTGTACTGCGTGATCGTGTTGGGTTGGGTAGCCCTAGGGCCACGTCCAGTCCGGCCCGTCATATCAGCTGGGTCAGGGGTCCGCACGGTGTTATCAGGAGGGCCCCCCCCCGAAGCCACCCAAGCAGGGCAGGGTATGCGACACCACAGCGCCGAAGGAAATTGGGCAAGTAGTGTTCGGGTCAAGCAAACCAAAACCACAGTAGGCAGTGCAGGTCACAGATCAGGTGCCACCAGAGCGCAGGGTCGTGGGCTCCACTTACATTCCACAGACCAGGGCAGAGCGGGGCACAGATGCACCCCTCTATCGGCCGCCACCGATCCCAAAGAGGCCGCCTGAGACCAACTCCAAAATGGCGGACAGTCGGGGGAGGGGCGCCGTTCGTCCACCGGCCCAGCAACACCTCTCCGAGAGCCCCCCCGACGTCCCACAGGTGGCGGAGATCCCAATCCTCCTCAGGGCACAGGATACAGACCAGCGGGAGGGAGTACAGGTATGTCAAAAGCTCCGTGGTCAGACCCAGGCGGGCCCACAGCAGTCCAGGGCCCCCACACGCACCCCCGCGTCACAAGGGGGGGCCAGGGCAGATGGAATCCACAGCCCCCACTCCCAGGTGTAGGCGCTCCGTTGTCCGGTCGTGCAGCGCTAGTGAAAAAAAAGGGGGGGGGGGGCCCTCCGCACTCCAACCCAGCGAGGCAGCACAAGATGGACGGCACCTTCGTCCCGCTCCCCTCCTCACCGCACACTAGGAGGTTCCGAGTCCTCCGGCACCACAGTCCTCCGGTCCCGGGTCAGGGATCCCCAAGCAGGCCACCGGCGGGCATCAGAGGGCGCACTCAGGCCGGGGTCTCCGCTCGCCTCCTCCGCCGTCCGGCCCAGTGTGTAGGCCCAAGCCGCGGCGCCGCGTGAGAGAGCACGCCAGCGCCGCCTCCAGGAGCAGCCAGTCCGTAGCTCACGGCGGATTGCCGATCACGAGTCCGACCTACCAGGCACAGGAGGTCCAGCGGGACTTTCACTGCCTCTCCGACACGCTTTCCCGGGAACGGGAGGGTCCGGGCAGGATAAATGAAGGGATTTAATCGGTCTTCGGGACGGAGCTGGTGGAGCTCACGTCCTGTCGGCCATGCTGCTTGGCCACGCCCCCCGCAATGGAACATAGTTAAAAGCCTGACACGCATGCTTCGTCCTTTTGAGTTCTTCACGCGTGCAGCCAGCAAGGAGGACTGTTATTTGGGAAAAGCTATCCCATTGCTGTACATGCTGGAGCACCAACTGAAGGAGGTGTGTTCTGTGTTTGAAAAAGATGAAGAAAACCAAGACCCTTTTGTTCTGGCTGAGAAATTATTAGAGCACCTACAAGGTGATGAACGTCTTAAAATGATCCACTCAAACCAGCATTACATTTGTGCTACTATTCTGGATCCACGCTACAAAAAGGCGCTGGCAGGCCAAGCATTCTTTCCTTTTGCTGATGAAGATGTTACAAAGTACAAACAGTGGCTAGCCTCCTCAGCCAAGAGGTTTGAAAGAGAACGGCAGCAAATTGAAGGAAAAGGCAGGCCATCCCCAGTCACAACAATCCACTTCTGCACCTGTGGCTGCGGCACAAGTGACCTTTCAGCCGTTAAAGAGACCGGCAACCGGATCATCTGCACCACCAGACACAACAGTAACATTGGAGGCTGAAGAGGATTGGCTAGCTCGGCTTGGGTTTGGTTCTCAAAAGGTCACAGCAACAGCTAAGCAAAGTGGAGGAACCTTGGAGGAGAACCTTGAGTCGATGGTGAAGGACTATCTGAATGACTCAACAGAGGTCTATGTTAATGCTGACCCATTGGCGTATTGGCATGGGAAAAAAGAATTGTGGCCACAGCTCTCCAACCTGGCTTTAAACTACTTGTCTTGCCCACTCGCAAGCGTGTCTTCTGAATGTGTTTTCAGTGCTGCTGGTGGCATTGTAACTTCCAAACGGAGCCGCCTCTTGCCCAAAAATGTGGAGAGGTTAACAATGATCAAGATGAATCAGCACCTCATACCACCAGATTTCAGAGTACGAGAAAACGCGCCGGATGAAGACTAGGTGGACAGCAACATAGATGAGGGAATTTCTTCTCTGTCAGGTGACACTGAGCTCACCCTGCCTGAATTCGGAGAGTATGATGACGAAGCCTTATTCTTATTCATGGACCGTGATACCGAGCCCTGAAAATGAGACAACGAATCAATAACTTTCTTTTTCGTCCTTATTCACTTTTATTCCTGTGTGTCTGTCTTTCTTTGTTGTGCACAGTTAATATAATTCAAACTTTAATCACATAATCACAAAAACAAGCCCATCAGCAGAACTGTCTTCACTTGTTTGCTAATTGATTTGAAGGTGCCGCAGTCTGCATTCCTCAGGTTCACAAGTTCAGAAGAACATGCTCCTCTATGCTCCTCCTCCAGACTCCTATTTCCATCAAAGCAGAGGGCTGGTGTACGCCCAATGAAGAAAGACTTAGCACTTGTGGGGGTGTTGTTGCTGGGAAGCTCTAATACCGGATAAAAGTGGTTTGGCCCAAATCCGAGGCGGAAATTTTTTGGTGTTTTTGCTGACTTGCTTGCCTTTGAGGTGCTCTTTGGGGGGGTTCCGGCTGTTTGTGGGTGAGTTTCGGGGTCTGGGAGCACTGCTGGGACACTCTAATCTTGATTGCATTTGCTTTTCAGGAAATCCGTGGTGGTAAACCGGACTTATGGCCTAGCTACACAGCGCGTTTGGACCGAAGGCCGAGAAATATTGTAAGTATGAGATTTTGCTTTTGGCCTGTTTAGGGGTGTTATGCTTTTTGGCGGGTGGGTTGGCGGGTCTTGGGGCATTCCTGGGAAGGTCTAATACCGGATAGAAGTGGTTTGGACAAAATCCACGCCGATTTTTTTTTTTGCTATTTCTGACATTTTGCTCAATGTAGCGTTTTCGGGGACCTGTTTGGGGGGCTTCCTGGTGTTTGTGGGTGAGTTTCGGGGTCTGGGAGCATTGCTGGGACACTCTAATCTTGATTGCATTTGCTTTTCAGGAAATCCGTGGTGGTAAACCGGACTTATGGCCTAGCTACACAGCGCGTTTGGACCGAAGGCCGAGAAATATTGTAAGTATGAGATTTTGCTTTTGGCCTGTTTGGGGGTGTTATGCTTTTTGGCGGGTGGGTTGGCGGGTCTTGGGGCATTCCTGGGAAGGTCTAATAACGGATAGAAGTGGTTGGGACAAAATCCACGCCGATTTTGTTGTTGTTGCTATTTCTGACATTTTGCTCAATGTAGCGTTTTTGGGGACCTGTTTGGGGGGCTTCCTGGTGTTTGTGGGTGAGTTTCGGGGTCTGGGAGCACTGCTGGGACACTCTAATCTTGATTGCATTTGCTTTTCAGGAAATCCGTGGTGGTAAACCGGACTTTTGGCCTAGCTACACAGCACGTTTGGTCCGAAGGCCGAGAAATATTGTAAGTATGAGATTTTGCTTTTGGCCTGTTTGGGGGTGTTATGCTTTTTGGCGGGTGGGTTGGCGGGTCTTGGGGCATTCCTGGGAAGGTCTAATACCGGATAGAAGTGGTTGGGACAAAATCCACGCCGTTTTTGTTTTGCTATTTCTGACATTTTGCTCAATGTAGCGTTTTCGGGGACCTGTTTGGGGGGCTTCCTGGTGTTTGTGGGTGAGTTTCGGGGTCTGGGAGCACTGCTGGGACACTCTAATCTTGATTGCATTTGCTTTTCAGGAAATCCGTGGTGGTAAACCGTACTTATGGCCTAGCTACACAGCGCGTTTGGAACGAAGGCCGAGAAATATTGTAGGTATGAGATTTTGCTTTTGGCCTGTTTGGGGGTGTTATGCTTTTTGGCGGGTGGGTTGGCGGGTCTTGGGGCATTCCTGGGAAGGTCTAATACCGGATAGAAGTGGTTGGGACAAAATCCACGCCGATTTTTTTGTTGTTGCCATTCCTGACATTTTGCTCAATGTAGCGTTTTCAGGGACCTGTTTGGGGGCTTCCTGGTGTTTGTGGGTGAGTTTCGGGGTCTGGGAGCACTGCTGGGACACTCTAATCTTGATTGCATTTGCTTTTCAGGAAATCCGTGGTGGTAAACCGGACTTATGTCCTAGCTACACAGCGCGTTTGGACCGAAGGCCGAGAAATATTGTAAGTATGAGATTTTGCTTTTGGCCTGTTTGGGGGTGTTATGCTTTTTGGCGGGTGGGTTGGCGGGTCTTGGGGCATTCCTGGGAAGGTCTAATACCGGATAGAAGTGGTTGGGACAAAATCCACGCCGATTTTTATTTTGCTATTTCTGACATTTTGCTCAATGTAGCGTTTTCGGGGACCTGTTTGGGGGGCTTCCTGGTGTTTGTGGGTGAGTTTCGGGGTCTGGGAGCATTGCTGGGACACTCTAATCTTGATTGCATTTGCTTTTTAGGAAATCCGTGGTGGTAAACCGGACTTATGGCCTAGCTTCACAGCGCGTTTGGACCGAAGGCCGAGAAATATTGTAAGTATGAGATTTTGCTTTTGGCCTGTTTGGGGGTGTTATGCTTTTTGGCGGGTGGGTTGGCGGGTCTTGGGGCATTCCTGGGAAGGTCTAATACCGGATAGAAGTGGTTGGGACAAAATCCACGCCGATTTTTTGTTGTTGCTATTTCTGACATTTTGCTCAATGTAGCGTTTTCGGGGACCTGTTTGGGGGGCTTCCTGGTGTTTGTGGGTGAGTTTCGGGGTCTGGGAGCACTGCTGGGACACTCTAATCTTGATTGCATTTGCTTTTCAGGAAATCCGTGGTGGTAAACCGGACTTATGGCCTAGCTACACAGCGCGTTTGGACCGAAGGCCGAGAAATATTGTAAGTATGAGATTTTGCTTTTGGCCTGTTTGGGGGTGTTATGCTTTTTGGCGGGTGGGTTGGCGGGTCTTGGGGCATTCCTGGGAAGGTCTAATACCGGATAGAAGTGGTTGGGACAAAATCCACGCCGATTTTTTTGTTGTTGCTATTTCTGACATTTTGCTCAATGTAGCGTTTTCGGGGACCTGTTTGGGGGGCTTCCTGGTGTTTGTGGCCTCGTTTTTTGAGATTTGATTGGGGGTCTTCTACATTTTTGCGACTGGCTTTAGTAAGAGTCTGGGTGGGAGCACTGCTGGGATGATCTAATTTTGTTCTAAAACACAGTTTACAGTACACCTAGCTTGAGGGGAAAGATCCACTACATTAATTTGCCCATATTTTGTTATCCTTCAAAAGGTGACTCAGACTGTGTACGCACTTTCAAAAATATTGTACTGTCTACTAGGAAAATCAAAGTGTGACTTTTTGCACTCCACAGCCTACATACCTTATATTTATTTATCAGTGGTGTTGTAATATTATATCACTTCCTGTTTTTCGTTGAATAATTACAGGCCGGGTTTCAGTCTGTGCAATGGGGAAAAAAGGATGGAGTCAGGCTTCACCTTAGCGAGCCGCAATTCAGCATCCGCCAGGCAGGCAGTGGACAGGGTGTCTTTTGGTGACCAACATTGATGGACGAAGCGTCAGATGGAATGGAGGAGTGCCGCTAATGGGAGGAATTTTTTTCTGCATGCAACTTACTTACCAATTTCAACAGGACAACTACAACAACATACAGATACAGTATCCATTGTTTCTTTCTATGACTGTGACTGCATTTCTTGGATCTCTCTCTGCTTCTAAATTGATCCCTTAACACATCACTTAGTCCACTCCACAATCAAATCTGCACCACACATAGTCATTTGTAAGTGCTCCTACGTAATTCGCAAGTCGCAGCACGCCCCAGCCCGTAGAGGACTGGGATGGCCCCAATGATGACGCATGTCACCAAGGGGTAACCCTGGTGAGTGAGGGGACATCTAGAAAAAGAGCAATTTCTCCTTTTCTATCTACTATACCTTCCAGACCAACCCCATTGAGTGTTGTGAATGGATTTATAGTGACCAGCAAGGCTCTCAGGTATCTGGTAACAGAGACCTTATGTTGAATATAGTTATCAATATTTCCACACACGCCCTGTACTGTCGCATTCTTTCTTCCACAGTTGTCGAAAGTACTACTTACTTTTCACTGACATGCTTGCAGTAGTGCATGCACTTTCAAAGATTGATGGATAGGTTTGTACCCAAAGATTTGTTTATGTTCACAATTGTTTGTCCATGCTGTGTTTTTTTTACAGGCTGTCTTCTGGTGACCAACATTGATGGACAAAGCGTCAGATGGAATGGAGGAGTGCCGCTAATAAGAGGAATTTCTTTCTGCATGCAACTTACTTACCAATTTCAACAGGACAACTACAACAACATACAGATACAGTATCCATTGTTTCTTTCTATGACTGTGACTGCATTTCTTGGATCTCTCTCTGCTTCTAAATTGATCCCTTAACATATCACTTAGTCCACTCCACTATCACATCTGCACCACACATAGTCATTTGTAAGTGCTCCTACGTAATTCGCAGGTCGCAGCACGCCCCAGCCCGTAGAGGACTGGGATGGCCCCAATGATGAAGCTTGTCACCAAGGGGCAACCCTGGTGAGTGAGGGGACACCTAGAAAAAGAGCAATTTCTCCTTTTCTATCTACTATACCTTCCAGACCAACCCCATTGAGTGTTATGAATGGGTTTATAGTGACCAGCAAGGCTCTCAGGTATCTGGCAACAGAGACCTTATGTTGAATATAGTTATCAATATTTCCACACACGCCCTGTACTGTCGCATTCTTTCTTCCACAGTTGTCGAAAGTACTACTTACTTTTCACTGACATGCATGCAGTAGTGCATGTACTTTAAAAGATTGATGGATAGGTTTGTACCCAAAGATTTGTTTATGTTCACAATTGTTTGTCCATGCTGTGCTATTTTTTCTTGTCTCCCAAAACCTTTCCCAAAAACCCCCGTACCCATCCATTTTTCAAACCCTAACCCTCTTCCCCCGGGCTGTGTGGTTTTGATTGATGTGTGACTAAATTACAGCAATAAATCCACACACTTGCTGGGGAGGATAAGGTGATAGCAACAGGCTGGTGAAGAAATCCGAGGATATATTCTTACTCTGCTTGACAAAGACCCATGGCTAATGTCAAAGAACTTCAACCGAATTAGTAGTTATACTTTACCATTTGTTAAGCTACAATGTGGCACTGTTCTAGTGTACTGTCACCTGCTATGCATGCAACTGCCACTGTGTCACACCACTAGTACCACCGCTATGAGGAAATTTTATCCGCCCAGGATCGCCAACCTTATTCGCTGTTTCCCGTGGAGCCAGCCCTGGGTCTAGCCCTACTTTCAAACACAAATTACAGGTAAGATAAGCGTTTGGTGGGAGGGAGTATAATGGAGTATTAGGAGAGACGAGAGACTGACGGTAGTACTACTAAAGTCCTAGGACTCTTGAATTCACTTCACTTACTCTGTGAGAAGCACTTAGTGTTGAAAACATTTGGGCATTTACACTTAAAGGAAGAAAATGGAACTAAACTTTCAGGAAAACAAAGTTACTGTTAAACCCCCACCCACCAGGCAAGCAGTAAAAAACAGGTATGCTCAGATAAAGTTTGAAAAAGTATATTTATATCTCTAACAAAATAATCTCCCACAAGACCCTCCCTAACCCCAATGGTTGTCCTTTAAAAGTCCCAAACCCAACTCCTGATTCCCACCCCCCAAAAGTCTCTAAAAAAGGGGCAAGGGACACTATGGGTGGATGCTGTTTACTTTTTGGGCCAGGGCATCATACTCCTGGCGGAGCAAGGCGTGCTCTACGCGGAGCCCCTCCAACACGTTTGTAAAGTGGTGGAGCTCCTGCTGAAGGCCGGACACCCTCAGGGTACTGCGGCGCAGGCGTGCCTTGCAGTTACAATGGCTGTGAGAGGCAGCTGTTGTCCTTGCTGCTCGGCGTTGGCGTTTGGCTTTGGCAGCCCGGCTCAGTCTGGCTGGAGCACTGTGCTGGGTGGCAGCCCGTGGGGGTGATAGAGCGCGCAGTTCACCCGGGTCACTAGTTTACCAATTTCCACGCACTGGGCCCTGGCGTGCATAAGACGACTGCGTTTTGCGTGAACCGGGTGATTTCTTACACGCTCCTATGAGTAATTCAGGGGGTGACTCTCTCACCACTTACTATACATGTACCTGACTTACCACAGGCACATTACTCCTGATCGATCAGGAGCTAGCAGTGGATAGGTGACAAGTTTGCTATAGGAGTAGAAATACCTTACACATTCAATACATTTAATAATACCTCGTAAAGTATAATGACCACAGACACCTGATGGGTTTTCACACTTTTATGTAGATTAAAATTAGAATGAATATGCCAAGATTATGAGGCAGATACAAATCAGAACATCAATAATCAAGATTAAAGCTAAAATGTAACTATGGATTAAGGCAAGCACCATAGAGTACTAAGGAACACTACAGGGTATGACCATTAGAGAACATGATATTTCAGAACGATTTAAACTAAGGCAGGGACATGAGAAGGACCTTTTATGAGCACTAATATTTAAACTAATTCCTAAACCTTATGCTATTCTTACTAAATTCACAGCAACCATACTAAAGGGAAAGGAAAAATGGAACAAGCTAACATAAACAGTCAGTTTAATAAAATCCTAATGGTAGGGGAAAAAGTGGAACAATACTAATAAACAATTGCATAAAAGTCACTTTTAATGGTGATACGAAAATACCACAGGCAAGAGTGCTTTATTAAGAAGAGGAAAAGGTAGGAGTAAAGTTTAGACAGACACCCACACGGTATAATTACCTATGACGGGAATAAAGACCAACCCTGGCCACGGGTCAGCTTGGAAAAGGCGAGGACAGGGACCCTCAAGGATTCGGAATGCCAGTAGGCGAGCAGGTACAGCTCATAGACAGTCAGGACAGGATCCCCCCTCAGGATTTGGGTCAGGACTGGGCTCACCAAAGGGCACGACAACACCTGCAGCTTCGGATGCAACGCCTGCGTTACCCCCTCTCTGCACGGAATCCGCCAATAACCCCGATTGGGTTTTCGAATCTCCCCAGTAAAGTGCTCCGCCAGCACTTAGGACTAATTTCCACCCCTTGGAGTTTGTGGAAAGAACGGACAGAGTGCTCCGCAGCGCTCTGTATCAATCACCTATAGAGTTCGTAGGGTCAGTGACAGGTCAGCTACTCTGACAAGTCGGACAATTTCTCTAAGCTAAACCAGGCTAGTTATACTCTATTTGGACCCCCAGACCACCCACAATTGTTGCAAGTGACAAGGTCCCATCTTTCGATTGGTCAAGAGAGGTGGTTAGGTCATTGTTACCTCCTAAATTTTGTGTTCCCATAATTAATATTTATTTTTCAGTACCCACCCCTTACATTCCAGTTCCCAGGGTGTGAGAAAGGTGTAAAACAATAGCGCACACATAAGTCTATACATTTGTAGCAATTTAGGTACAGCCGAATTCTCTTCCCAGTGCATGGAAGACGTTCTCAGGCGCATTTCAGCTTCAGGAGCCAGCTGGCTTGGGTTTGCTTCTGAGCGGTTCGGCTTTTCCCTCATCACGTGACAGGGTTGTGGGAGGATTCAGAGATGGCGTCGCTCCCCACTCCCAGGCCCCAAATACGCCGTACATGATAAGTAAGCGAAAACAAATTAGAATCACACGAAAAAATGAATACACTGTATACCATGAAAAGCTTCACTGCACCCCTTACTTTGTAATATCTATAGCATTGAGGGTTAATGCGGGAAAGACAGATATGCAGAAGCAGCATGAGCTAGCAGAGAGCATGGTTAAGGACAAGCAGCCATATTTAGCAACAATGCGCATGAGCGAAAACGTCCCTCCAAATTGCGAGTGCGTCACATCACGTGGGTATGACCGACGCATGCGCAGACTGGATTTCTGCAAAGCGGCCATTCAGTAGTGCAAGCATCATTATAATTAATAAACATAGATGCGAGCTTCTCTCGGGCACCCGCGTGTATTGGGAAAAGTGGAAATTAAGACGGACAGGATTGGTTAATGCTTATTAAAGGTTAGACGAGGTTCATGAATGAGAGCAAGTCGCTTTACGTGCAAATCCTTGCTCCATCAATCCCCTCTTTGATGATATTTACTATCATCACTAAAAATGGAAACAGATGCCAACTTCACTCTTGCATTTCATTCATCTCAATTTCAATAAACTTGTTGTTGAGCTTTCTTCCTGCATCCTTATTAGGGTGAAAGCTTTTAGCTCTCTTGTAAATTTCGTTTTTCAATTCTTCCAATTCTAGCTCATCAACATTTCTCTTCACTCCTCTTTTGTTCACTGTGTACTTCTTTTTGCATTTTTGACATTTGCAGCAGATAAATATAATCAGTACAACCACACCTATTCCAGCTATTGGCATCAGTATTTTCCATAAAAGACTTTTACCCAGGTTAGAAAACCAACTACCTACAGAGGAGAGACCATCAGTCAGTCTCGTCCAGGCACTATCAACCTCCAATGGTTTGAGTTCTTTTTCCAAATTAGTTACGTTTCTTACATATTTCTTTATTTCAATGCTTTTATCAGGAATGTAGGTGCAACAATGTTGCGCCTTCAACATTCGGCAGACTCCGTCCTCTTTTGCCAATAAGGTGTCAAGAGCAAGGCGATTCTGTAAAACCATTGATCAGATCGCAACCATTTCAGTATTGACCAGCAGGAATCCAGCAGCAGTGTCAGTAGATAACCGATCCACTACTGTAGACAATTTGCAGATTCGGTGAGTATTCAGAACTACCCCCATTCCAGGTATTAGCGCACTACAAATATCACCTTTAATTTCTCCTACACTTTCACGTTTACTACGCACTAAGCCATTAGTATCTTCATTGCTTCCAGCAGCATTGTTCACATGGTATATTCTCGGGAAAACAATGCCAAAGTAGCAGCTTCCATACTAGTGATCGGGCAATTTGAAATAAGCCTTGTTCCCACATATATAATAAATTCCTTGAAACACAGGTTCTGACCCATTTTTGAAACCCCAACCTCCAATTATCTTGTAATTCTGTTCACACTCGCTGGAACCGATGAATACATTGTTATAATAACTAGTCTTTTCTCTATGGAGACAGAGTTTCCCTTTCCGTTCAAAATCCAGCAACAATGCAGGACTAGCTTCGCCTTCTGAGGTGCTTTCCAGATTCTCTGCCCATCTAGGGATTCTATCTTTTTCGTCATTGGCCTTTTTCTGAAATTTCCCCCTCCTTCTTTCTGCCATCTTCAGAAACATCTTTTCCTGCTCTTGTAAGGAACAGGTCAGATTATTTTCTCTAGCTTCATTTAAGTCTATGTCACCTATGGTCAGGAAATATTCTCCCATATAACGGGTTACCTCGCTTCTAATATGTACAATGTTCAGGTTTCCCCGAACAGGAAGTTCTGAAAAGATTACGTCAGTGTTTGAGTAGTAGTACTGTAAAGTGCTTCTATAGAATAAGCTTGCTAATATACTACAGGAAATTCCGTAGGTCAGGGGTAAATGGTGATATGTCACGCTCTCAGCTACAGAAGTAGGTAGCTTCATACATACGTAACAATCTTCTATTTCCATAGCTTCTACATAGTGCACTAAAAGATTTGCGAAGACATTTAACTGAGTTCTGTTTTTCATCTTGTGAAAATGTAGTCCACCCTCATCTGATGCTTCTAAGTCAGGTCGTGTTTGTCTCAGTACAGCAGCATTGTCACGTCTTTCTACACTTTGTGGTGTTTCTTCAGTCTGTACAGTTTCTGTGTCTAGAATCTCGGGGTTAGTGGGGTACAAGTTAGGGTCTTTACTTATCATAAAAGGTATAAAAACTGTTAGTCCTATCCATATTATTATCAGTACGGCTATACTACAAAGAGAGGTGTGGCTCACTGGTTAGAGGCGGCAGACCCGGAGGCTGAGAACGGCCCGGGACCAGGGTTCGATTCCCGACGCGGCAGGGTCGAGGACCAGGGTCAGCGGACTGATAATTCTCGCCTCGGTGCCCACTTTGGGCAGTGATCACACTCGGTAACTCTGGGCATTAAGCTTGCCTCATCTCTACAACGGCCCCCCACAGACGCCGGGGATGCCTGGCTTCACCTTGGAGATACCCAGCATGGGACCATCTCACAGGGAAAGCCAGGACGGGTTCCCCAGCGGTCATTCGTGCCAGGATACTCCGGTAGTAATTGAGCGCGCTACAAAACACCTTACATTTACATTTACAAATACATACTTTACAGCAGGTTTTACAACAGCTAAATTTGGATCTTCCATTTACACTTGAATCAGACATTGTGGCTTACAGGTGGGTTTTCAACCCCTCTTTGTCTCTCTATACCAGAGGCTTACTCAGGCTTGCCTCACGGAGGGTCTTCGTCAGAGCTCCGATCAGTAATCGACTCTTCGTCACTTTTGCCACTGTTGTTGGGTTCGTCAATTTCCTCCAACACCAAGTAAGTCCATTCAGGGCTTCGACACAACTTGTTTTGTTTCTTTACTCGTGAGCTTCGTCGGTTGGACTGGACTCGTGCTTCTTTTCTTTCACTGGCAGCCCTTTTTCGATCTGCTAGTTTTTCTTCAACTGTCTTTATTCTTAGTCTCAGTCTTTTTATGTATCGGGGTTCACTCTTTTTCTTGTGGCTTTTAGTGGTCGAGGAAACTTGACCTTCCTCGTGAACTCTCTTGTTTTCGCTTCGTTGTGGCACTCTTGTTTCGGCAGTGTCTATTTCCCTTCCTGTCTGACTAGCTCCAGGTCTTTCATAAGTTTCTTCTGCCTGGTCTCTAAACTGGCCTTGTTCAGGTCTACTTTGTATTTGATCTTTATTCTCAGGTGATCTGGACTCTGCTTCCTGAACACGTTCGTCTATTTCTATCTGTTCCTGTTCATGCACTTCGATCCCTTGATTTTCTTCCGCATGAACTTCAGCTTTTATCACTATCTGTCCCTTTTAGGTTTCTGAATTTTCAGGGTGAGTGTCGATAACTTGGTCTGTCCCTACTTGGCCTATTTCCTGATCAGGTTTGTTGTGAGTTTCGGTGACCTGACCTTCGTCCTCTAATTCTGTCTCACCTTCACTATCCCACTCACTATCTAGGTAAGAATATTTTCGGGTTCTTATTGGATCAAGAACTTGGTCGTCGGCAGAGAACCACTCAACGTCTTGACTTGAGCTCGGTAGTTCCATGTCAGCAGGATCTGGACTCTCTTCTGGAGTCTCCTCAGCTGCGCTACCTTCAGCTTCAGTCGCGTTTTCTCCTGTCACTGGCTTCGTATGGCTTCGGTACGCCCGCACACTTCACAGCAGTTGTGGTTACAAGGATCACCTGCCTCGGCTTTCCCCACTTTGGTTTGAGGCAACTCTTCCGGGTGTGTTTCTTTAACACCACCCAATCACCAGGTCTCAAGTTATGTGCTGGAGATGTAGGCCATTCGACAGCAGTCTCTCCAATCTGGTGAGAGATAGAACGCACTTGGTCACCCAGCTGCCTGCAGTATTCTAGCACTAAATCATCAGAAATACTTAGCAGTTTGTGTCCAGGTACCCATGCCTGTCGCATTACTCTTCCCATTAGTACTTCATGGGGACTTAGGCCTGTTTTTCGGTTCGGAACACTTCTCAAACTCATCAGCACAAGGGGTAAAGCTTCTATCCAGTTCATTTTGGTGGAATCACACACTTTCGCCAGTCTGGACTTGATGGTGCCATTCACTTGTTCAACTATTCCAGAAGCCTCTGGATGATATGCACAGTGCAACCTTTGCTCCATTTTAAATGCTTTACAGAGTTCCTTGAGGATTTCGTTAGAAAAATGCCCACCTTGGTCTGTTTCAATAGTCTCTGGAATTCCAAATCTAGGTATCAACTCTCTAAGTAGTAATTTGGCTACAGTTATAGCATCATTTTTCTTTGCTGGGTAGGCCTCCACCCATCTAGAAAATAGGCAAACTATGACTAGGACGTATCTGTATCCTTTGCACATGGGCAACTGGATAAAGTCCGCCTGCATCCTGATAAAGGGACCTTCTGCCCTCCCAATCGTACTTTGTTCCACTACTGTCCTCTTTCCTGCGTTGAATTGTTGACACACTAAGCACCTCTGGCAAAGTTTTTCTGCTGTGTTCCTGAATTTTGTGTTACGGAATACCTTGTTAAACATGCGGCACATGGCATCTCTCCCAATATGTGTGTCCTCATGTATGATTCTAGCCATTGGGGCTACTAGACTGTCTGGTAATACAGGCACACCAGTTTTGTAAACCATGACACCATCCTCATCTCTCGGTGTACATTCATCCCTTTCCCACCTGTCTTTTTCTTCTTGTTCTGTTGCCTGTTGTAACTCTCTCAATTCCTCCCATGTAGACACACCTTCAAACATCATAAGTTGGCAGCTGCTTCCACCTCCCCATAATTTGATTTTGAGGGACATTTTGTATCGGGAGCAGTATTGGGCGATTTGGTCAGCGCATCGGTTTCCGGCTGTCACATCATCATTTCCAGATCTGTGAGCAGCACACTTGACCACAGCCAATTCTTGGGGTAATTGGATCGCTTCCAGTAAGTTCTGTACCACCTTTCCATTTCTGATAGGGGTACCTGAGGAAGTCATGAATTCTCTTTGTAACCATAGTTGGCCGAAGTCATGAACAACCCCATAACAGTACTGGCTGTCAGTAAAAACAGTTACCCTTTTGCTTTTCCCCAGTTTACAAGCTCTTGTCAATGCGATTAATTCTGCTACTTGTGCAGACTTTACATCGCACAGGTAAGATGCTTCCAAGATTGTCGCCAATGTGACTACAGCATAGGCTGCACTCAGACCTCCATCCTCATGTCTTAAACATGAGCCATCTACGAACATCATAAGATCCTCATCCAGTAAAGCGATTTCTTTGATATCAGGACGTGGCTTGGTGCTAAATTCAGTTAGGTCCATGCAGTTATGCTCAACCTCATCTTCTTCAACATCTATGGGAATGGGCAACAGAGTTGCGGGGTTCAATATATTACACCTGGAGATGATTACATTCTCAGCACCTATAAGAATTCTCTCATACTTAGTCAGCCAACTAGGGGTGAGATACTGGGTCTTGGTTCGGGTCAGTAAGATCACAACTGAATGCGGAACATATACAGTGACAGGATGTCCCATTACAATGTTTTCACTCTGTTCTAAACTTGCACAAGTAGCAGCTACTGCTTTCAGGCATCCGGGTAATCCAGCAGCCACTGGATCCAGAGTGGCCGAAAAGTAGGCCACTGGACGCCTAGTCAGTCCATGTTCCTGTGTTAGGACTGAGAGTGCACAATTGTCTCTTGTATCACAGAACAGTTCGAAGTTCTTGGAATAATCAGGCATTCCTAAGGCAGGGGCTGAGCACAGGCAATTTCGCAATTTCACCCTTGCGTTCATGCTTTCATCGTCCCATCTAACTGGATCTTCCACTCCCTTCTTGGTCATTTTTATCAAGGGTTTGGCTAGAGCTGCGAATCCTACAATCCATTGTCTGCAGTACCCTACAACTCCTAGGAACATTCTTACTTCTTTCTGGGTTCTGGGTAGTTCCATTGCTCGAATTATTTTGATCCTTTCTGTAGTAACTTTCCTGATCCCTTTCTCTATCTGGTGCCCCAGATACTTCACTGAGTTTTTACAGAACTGTAATTTGTCTGGCGACACTTTATGTCCTCCCTTGCCTAGGTGATTCAACAAAGCAATGGTGTCAATGACACAGTCGGTTTGACTTTTGGACGCCACCAGAAGGTCATCTATGTACTGTACCAAAACAGACTCCTTTGGCAGTACTAACGATTCAAGGCATTTCTTTAGGATCTGGTTGAAAATCGATGGACTTTCAGTGTACCCTTGGGGGACACGATTCCAGACATAGACGTGGCTGTCAAATTCAAAACTAAAAAGGAACTTGCTTTCAGGATGCAATGGGATGGAAAAGAATGCATGACACAAGTCAGTGACAGTGAACCATTCCGCATTCCAAGGAATCTGATACAGTATCACTGCGGGGTTGGGCACAATGGGACAGCAAGGTACAACAATTTGGTTTACCTTGCGCAGGTCCTGCACTACCCGGTACTTTCCGCTAGGCTTTTTAATTCCAATTATGGGCGAATTACAGGGACTGCTCATTACTTCCTGTATGATGTCTGCTTCAAGCAACCTGTTTATTTCAATTGCGACTACCGCTTTTACTTCTGCACTCATTTTGTACTGTCTTGTTCTGGGGTAAACAGCATTTGTTTTTATGGCTATTTTAACTGGGTCTACATTTGCCATTAAGCCTACATCTTTCCCAGTGAAATCCCACACTTCAGGAACCACTTTTAGCTGTAGTTCTTCGGGCAAGTCTTTAATGGACAGGAGTTTAATTTCTGTGTCTGGTTTTAGTAACATCAATTTGTACAGGCTATCTTCATCTGGGGTCTGAATTTCGACGCCATTTGGTGTGCAAAAGATGGTACAATTAATTTTGCACAACAAATCTCGTCCTAGTAGGTTTACAGGACTGGAGTCACAGACCACAAATCTGTGCATTTCCTTAAAATTTCCAATGGAAATCTCCATGGGTTCAGTTACTGGAGTACTGATTATTTCGTTTGAAACACCCACTACTTGGATGGCTTCTCCCGAGAGGGGTAGGTTAGGAACATCCACAGTTCTCACAGTGGAACGGGTAGCACCAGTGTCCAATAGAAAGGTGACGTCTTTTCCCTCAACCTTTCCTTCGATGTATGGTCCTGTCTGGTCTACCGGTAAGGAGGCGCCAAGTACGCACTCCTTGTCCTCCCCCCTCAGGCCCCGTCAGTATTGGTCATCACAAAGGAAAGAATCGTTTAACAAAAACTGTGAAGCTGCTGCATTTCTTTCATTCTCTCCTTCCCACACCTCGGCCCTTTCATTCTGCTGTGCCTGATTTTTATAATTTTGTCTAGGAGCACGAGGCAATGGAGGCTGCTTTACCTGAGGTTGGTTCTTCCGTATCCCCTCTTTCTGCACCTGTGGATTTAAACCATTTACGGGGGCATTACCAGCCAGCAAATGTGGACACTCGTCTCTCCAATGCCCTATCTGACCGCACCCGTGACAGGGGAATTTTATCATAGCCTCTTCCCGACTCATTTTTACCCGGGGTTTCCCTCCTCCCCCAGCAATGGGATTTTGTGCATTATTATTATTATTCATCTTACTTAACTGTTTCTTTTGTTGTTCCGCCAATTTTACTTGTGCCCACATAACCTTCTCCTTAAGGGCTTTCTTCTTGTTTTCTATCTCATCCTCACAGTACTTGGCATACTTTAGCACATCATCTATGGGCTTACCTTGCCAGCTGATTTTATTATCTCGAATCCACTGGGATATTTCAGGTCTTAATCCTAACACGAATCGGTAACTGAAATGGGTCATATCCTTCATGTCCACATTATCGATTCCACTGTAAGTTTTGAACACCTGCAGTAACCTTTCATAAAAGGAATGGGCAGTTTCATCGCGCTCTTGGGTGGTTCTATCTATCCGGGTCCAATCCGTTTCCTTTGCGGGCACCTTTTTCTTCAGGTATTGTATGACTTGGTCATACTTCCTCATTACCTCAGGTGAGGGAGCTCCGGTTTTGGAGTCTATCTCATATTCATCACTGGGCCAATCAATTTCAATTTTGCATTCGGTCCACAAATCTACGGGCACCACAATGTCGAAAAACCCATCCAGGTCTTTCAGGAGACATTTCTGAACCTTTATGAAGCGTTCGACTTGTCTGTACCAGTCGACTGGCTTCTCCCGCAGTTTTGGAAAATCATTAGTAAATGACACAATATCTTGTCGGGACCAAGGGACATGGACATATTTTCCCCCAGGGACCTCTCTCATGGGACACAATTTTTCTGCGGGACCTACTTCTTTGAGCACGTATTCTGAAGTTTGGGGTTTAGCCCTACTGTCTTCCTTTTTCTTTGCCCACCGGGTTTTCCATTTTTCTACATCCCCCCATTTCTGTAGGATTTTCAGTAATTCTTTTATTTGGGTTTGTTTCCCTGACACATTCATGTTTTCTAGGTCTTTGTCGGAGAAATCTGCTCTGTAAGCTTTCTGAAGAACTTTGGAGCGACTAACATCAATTCCCATGTCAGCAGCAGTGTCCATTAATCTCTCATGGAGCAATCTAGTGTTCCGGGTAAGGTTTTTACTGATAAATAGTAACTCTTCTTCACTAAAGGAGTTTAACCGGTCCAATCCTATATTACCATCCATTAGCTCCTCTATCTCTATCCTGAGCCTATAGATCTCTAAAGGTTTGGGTTGGGGTGTGTCTTTTGGGGTGTCTTTTTCTAATTCTTTGGTCCATCTATCCAATTCTTCTGGAAAAACTACAGTGGCACTCCTGACCCCTGAAGTGGTTCCGATCAGGACCTCTTTTGTCCTAGCCTGATGTCTTGCCCTAGGTACACTGGTTCCAGGTTCCCTGATAGGCAGATCCATTAAGGAGATCACAGACTCGCATTCACTTTCTTGATCATCGACTATGAGCGGCTCTTTTCTTGGGGGAGGAATGATGGGGGTTGGCAAAATTGGAGTTATAATAGGGGTTCTGGGACTAGTCAGTCTATCCCCATAAAGAGGTATAGCAGGACCAATAGTTACTGGGATAGTCAGTGAATCCGGACTGGGATTTATCTGGGCTGTAGTCTGAATCAAATCCATTCGCTGTTTGTTCAGGACTTCCTTTTCTCGCTCACGCAAAACCCTTTCTGAAGAATTGTCATGCATCACTTGGGGTACCAATGTAGGGTAAATATTTGGGGCAGTCGGAAGGACCAAACTTGGTCGGTCTTCCCCAAAAGGTCGATAATTAGGGACCGCGGAACTAGGTCTGCAGAACCCATCACTATCACTGGCTTTACTTTCCGTACCCGTTTCATCTGTCTCACTGGCCCTCCTACATCTGGGATATTTAGAAAACGGGTTTTGGAAACCCAAAGATTCTGCCTCCGCAACATAGGGAGGTGGGTTTTTCATCAATAAATCTTCTAGGTGCTCATCTTCGGAGTCCCCCATAGCCATTAAGTGGCGTGTTTTCTCCGTACATTTTCCCTTCCCCTCTTCGAGTACCCCAAACATTGGAAACAGTCCTTCAACCATCATATTCTGTCTCCACTGTTGCATCTTTTTCTCTTTAGTTTCTTTTTGGACCTTTGGGTATCACTTACTCACTCCCTTGTCCATTCGGGGTCTGTCTCGTTCTAGAGCTTCAATTTCCCATTCCTCTAATGCTTCATATTGAGTTAATCTGGGTCGTGGATGCAATTTATTCATTCGGGTTCTCAAGTTAAACAGGATCCTACCATTAAAGGTACCATTAAGGGGAAATGCTAAGACTCCATCATCTTCCGTATACCTCACCCAATTCTCCAACCATACACAGGTATGATACCCTTTATCAAACATCATGAAGGAGGCGGGAGTATTTGGAGGTGGAATGATCACACCCTCCCTGGTTCGTATGGGCTTGTCTTTCTTGAAATAGTTTTTAATCTTTTCGGCAAATGACAATTTTCTCTTTCCTCCGTACATATTGTAAGGTCTACCTCTTAGCATCTGCTCTTTACAAAAACCTAGATTCTGAGGATTAGGCAAAAATTCAGGATACCACATATACCTTTCCAAACTAGCTTCTAACTCGGCTTGATTAATTTTGTTTACTTTTGTGCTTCCAATGCCAGCGCGACTTTTATTTCAGCACAATGATTACAAAGGCTATTGTCCAATGGGTGCGCGGCCTTTCGCGAGACGTGGTCTCACGCTCCGGCACTCACCCCTCCCTTACAATTTCAGCTTCACTACACGCCCGCTGTCTTGACCAATACCAGCGCGGCACGGAGTGATGTCAGAGCAGCCTTCCGACCGACTCCCTCCTTTACAAGGTAACGGAAACTTTGAATTTTTCTTAAAGTACGAGTACTAATTTTAGTCAACAATGTGAAACGTTCGCCGCTGTGTCGGAGTGTCCTAAAAAGACAGAAAGTTTTCCTCTCACTACAAGTAAACCACTTCCGTCTACTTTTCATTCACTTCGGATAGACTTCTCTGCCTAACCTTTCACTCGAGCAATATAGAACCTGCTACTCCTCTGACTTATCCACTTCTTTCCGGGATATGTACTAAGTCAGGCTTTCACCAGCGGACTACCTTGCTTACCATTCAAGCTCCAAAGACCCTATTACTCCTTCCGTATGTGACCCTTACTAGGTGATATCACAATGGAAGTTTTATACCAAAGGACTCGTAGCTATCATTTATTCAAAACACAAAAGATCCTAATTAGCGCTTCCAGTTTTACCTAACCATGCACTAATTCTTTTCCTCCTGACAAGCGACCTCTGTGCGAGATGGATTCTACTTACCATCCGCTATACAATTCCCCAGGGATTTCAGACAACATAAAACTCTTTACTGACAATTCTGTTAATATCACATATAGCAGCAATGCAAAAAGCAATCAAAACATATAAAAACTTTCTCGCAATATTTGAAGCAATGTAATCAATATAGCAGCATTGAGATCTCAACAATACATTTTTATTTTCACGGTTTATTTATTAACTATCTTGTCTGCCTATCTTAACTAGTCCTAACCATAACTGCTACCAGAAAATTACTGATAGAGCGCGCAGTTAGCCCAGGTCACTAGTTTACCAATTTCCACGCACTGGGCCCTGGCGTGCATAAGACGACTGCGTTTTGCGTGAACCGGGTGATTTCTTACACGCTCCTATGAGTAATTCAGGGGGTGACTCTCTCACCACTTACTATACATGTACCTGACTTACCACAGGCACATTACTCCTGATAGATCAGGAGCTAGCAGTGGATAGGTGACAAGTTTCCTATAGGAGTAGAAATACCTTACACATTCAATACATTTAATAATACCTCGTAAAGTATAATGACCACAGACACCTGATGGGTTTTCACACTTTTATGTAGATTAAAATTAGAATGAATATGCCAAGATTATGAGGCAGATACAAATCAGAACATCAATAATCAAGATTAAAGCTAAAATGTAACTATGGATTAGGGCAAGCACCATAGAGTACTAAGGAACACTACAGGGTATGACCATTAGAGAACATGCTATTTCAGTACGATTTAAACTAAGGCAGGGACATGAGAAGGGCCTTTTATGAGCACTAATATTTAAACTAATTCCTAAACCTTATGCTATTCTTACTAAATTCACAGCAACCATACTAAAGGGAAAGGAAAAATGGAACAAGCTAACATAAACAGTCAGTTTAATAAAATCCTAATGGTAGGGGAAAAAGTGGAACAATACTAATAAACAATTGCATAAAAGTCACTTTTAATGGTGATACGAAAATACCACAGGCAAGAGTGCTTTATTAAGAAGAGGAAAAGGTAGGAGTAAAGTTTAGACAGACACCCACACGGTATAATTACCTATGACGGGAATAAGGACCAACCCTGGCCACGGGTCAGCTTGGAAAAGGCGAGGACAGGGACCCTCAAGGATTCGGAATGCCAGTAGGCGAGTAGGTACAGCTCATAGACAGTCAGGACAGGATACCCCTCAGGATTTGGGTCAGGACTGGGCTCACCAAAGGGCGCGACCAACACCTGCAGCTTCGGATGCAACGCCTGCGTTACCCCCTCTCTGCACGGAATCCGCCAATAACCCCGATTGGGTTTTCGAATCTCCCCAGTAAAGTGCTCCGCCAGCACTTAGGACTAATTTCCACCCCTTGGAGTTTGTGGAAAGAACGGGCAGAGTGCTCCGCAGCGCTCTGTATCAATCACCTATAGAGTTCGTAGGGTCAGTGACAGGTCAGCTACTCGGACAAGTCGGACAATTTCTCTAAGCTAAACTAGGCTAGTTATACTCTATTTGGACCCCCAGACCACCCACAATTGTTGCAAGTGACAAGGTCCCATCTTTCGATTGGTCAAGAGTGGTGGTTAGGTCATTGTTACCTCCTAAATTTTGTGTTCCCATAATAATATTTATTTTTCAGTACCCACCCCTTACATTCCAGTTCCCAGGGTGTGAGAAAGGTGTAAAACAATAGCGCACACATAAGTCTATACATTTGTAGCAATTTAGGTACGCCGAATTCTCTTCCCAGTGCATCGAAGACGTTCTCAGGCGCATTTCAGCTTCAGGAGCCAGCTGGCTTGGGTTTGCTTCTGCGCTGTTCGGCTTTTCCCTCATCACGTGACAGGGTTGTGGGAGGATTCAGAGATGGCGTCGCTCCCCACTCCCAGGCCCCAAATACGCGGTACATGAAAAGTAAGCGAAAACAAATTAGAATCACACGAAAAAATGAATACACTGTATACCATGAAAAGCTTCACTGCACCCCTTACTTTGTAATATCTATAGCATTGAGGGTTAATGCGGGAAAGACAGATATGCAGAAGCAGCATGAGCTAGCAGAGAGCATGGTTAAGGACAAGCGGCCATATTTAGCAACAATGCGCATGAGCGAAAACATCCCTCCAAATTGCGAGTGCGTCACATCACGTGGGTATGACCGACGCATGCGCAGACTGGATTTCTGCAAAGCGGCCATTCAGTAGTGCAAGCATCATTATAATGAATAAACATAGATGCGAGCTTCTCTCGGGCACCCGCGTGTATTGGGAAAAGTGAAAATTAAGACGGACAGGATTGGTTAATGCTTATTAAAGGTTAGACGAGGTTCATGAATGAGAGCAAGTCGCTTTACGTGCGAATCCTTGCTCCATCAGGGGCACGGAGGCCGATGCAGACGACGTTGTTGTTGTGGTCGACTGCACACTTTCGTTGTCCTCCAGGGCCACCAGCCGCCGATATTCTGCAACAGTGGCAGCGATCCTCCGTTGCCGGGCCGCTCTAGCCAGCTCCTTACTCCTTGTTTGTTTGGAAGGAGCATCTATATGAAGAAAGAAAGACATAGTCTGTAACCGATGCTCTTTAAGATTAACTCAATCATTCAGCAGAAATTTGTCTTGCAGTACAACTAGCAACTTGCAAGCGCATTACATAACTATTGAGGCCAGTATCTATCTAACCTCCCACTTCTTCATCCTTGCTCTAGCATAAGTGGGAGTTTAAGGAACAAATTCTACGAGCACTATGGACTTCCATTGGAGTCGACTATGAAAGTACACCAGTCTTATTCTTCTTGTCTCTTGTTTAGGAAAATTGGTACGTTATCTTCTGCAAGCCGGCATAATGCCAGCGCAGCGCACTTGCACCCGAGAAAAAGACGCACGCCATGATGAGTGACCTAGACATGCGTTACTGTACCGGTCCAGTACATGCAGGTGGTGAAGCTCTTACTTTTCTATTATGGGTGGCACTGAGAATACTCTGTTACAAGGGCTACTGCTTAAATAATTTACCTTTCACCCTACAGTGCAAATGAGTACTAGAAATGGAAAAATGAAGAAGATAAATAATCTGATTATCTATCACTTCACATGGGATGTTTTTGCTTACATATGGGATGACTTTAGGTGCTTTGCTTTTTATTGAGTGACCAGTGATACATCCACACATGAATGACTGAGTACTACTAAACTTATTAAGAGAGGTAGGGAGTGGCCACCGTAATAACCGGATCTATGCTGTGCTTGGAATACAAACTACTGCTACTATTGATGGTAGTATTTGGACAAAATTACAACTTCTTTTCCTTGCCTTTCCTACACTGGAACGGACGTGCGGGTGCTGTGTTACATGCTCTTCAAAGTTACACTTAGTTCATCCACTGACCGTCTACTCTCTCTAGATCATGGGTACTCACAAACTTTCTCTCAGGGGCTAAATTTACAGTATAGTTTGTGGCCGAGGGCCGCACTGGTGGGGGCGGAGTCAGAGGGGGCGGGGCTAAAGCAAAACAAAAACTTGTGACCATGAGGTTGCACACAGGTCCCTGCAGCAGATGCCTTCATCCACTGAGCCACCAGACCCAGCATTTACATACATCTCTCTCCCTCCTGCTCTCCCTCCTGCCCTCCCTCTCCCTCCCCCTCTGTCATCTCACTGTGTGTGTGTCTGTCTGTGTCAGCCTTCAGCCCGGGCTGAGACAGCTTCCTCAACGCGCACACAAAGACAGCCACACCAAAGTACTTAACAGGTCTTTAAAAGACCATTAACATATTATTAAGGCTTTGTTTGTTGTAGCGCCCCTGCATCTCCACCCTGACAATCACTGCTTGCCCGGCCCCACAGAGCAGAGGCTTTGTTCTATTTCACCTCTTTGTGGCCCTGCATCTCCACTCTGCTCTGTGGGGGCTGGGGGAGCAGTGATTGTCAGAGTGGAGATGCAGGGGCGCTAACAGGTGAAATACAACAAAGCCTCTGCTCTGTTGGGGCCGGGGGAGCAGTGATTGTCTGCAAGGTCTGCGCACCGCCAAGGAAGGCTTGCCCATGGGCCGTACTATGAGTACCCCTGCTCTAGATACACATATGCTATCTAAGAGTCAGATAGTAGCATGATCCAGGTATATTATAGACACATACAGTTTCTGTGTCACCCACCCAGGGTGTTGTCCTTCCACCAATCATTGCTTCATCATTCACCCAGCCATGCATCTCATATTCTTTCCTTTCCAGCCACGTCTTCAATCTCAATAAGTAAGGAATAAATAAGAGCTTACCTCTGCCCGCCACCACCACCGTCTCAACTCTCACAGCCGGCACTGGAACCGCCGCCTCCTCCCCTGAGGAATTGCCCTCCGCCTCCGTGTCGAGCACCACCACCTCCGCGTTGGCCCCGCCACCAGATGTTCTACCTACAAAGTACATTTAAGAATGTTAGAATAAACCACTCACTAGTATTTGGTCTAGGAATGAAGACATGTGAAAACAATGTAATTTGTGACTGTGTACTCTAAAGTAAAAAAAAATGTCCCTTTTTCCAGGGAAGGGTGTTGTCTTGCTGCACTTTTTGGCACAACTGATGAAGGCTGGCTTTTTAACACGCACCATTTTTCTCCACACAGACAGAAGATGGACTTCTAACAACAAGATCAAGTTGAAACAAGGTGAGAGCTCGGCTCGACCACAAGAAATGTCTTCAATTATTTGTCAGCACTAACCACTTTTCCATTCTCAGTTAAACGTTTAGTTTTTTTATTATGACTTCATTTTAATAAATGTGTTTACTTTTAATAAAGCTTTTAAACTTAAATAGACTCTGTGTTTTTTGGTCCAGACTAGAGTGACTGAGCGAAAGGTTTTGCAATTTTTGCAAGCATGAGTCCGTGCCTCTGACACTTCTTGACTCTGACTCCGTACTCTTGAGCTACTTTGGATAATCATCATTTGAGATCAATCATCGATGAATTCGGGAGGTAAATGACTGTGCCACACTATGTAGTCAGTCAGTAAGGACATTGGGGGTTCAAAGTCTGTTATCACAGAGGTATGTGGAAACTCTAACAGCGCCTATTATAATTGATAAGCAATGCACTATTTATTGTCCATAGTTGTTTCTGCAGAAGAATTGTCCCCTCAACAGTAGTGGTATGGATTGTCCTCCTATCCAAACCAAAAGGTAGCATCTTATTCTTTCTTGGTGGTCATTCACATTTTATAGTTGGGAATTTTTAAAGCAGATAGAACACTTCAAAAGACATTATGGACAATCCCAGAGGACTGCACTGCACTAAGTTGATAGAGCTATTGCTGACTAGAATGGGAGTTTAGCCAACCGTGCAATCTTAGTTAGCTACATAGACAGACTATTAAGAATAATCTAGTAATACCACAGGGAGTCATAGTAGAGGCAGGATAAGAATTTAGATACAGTCTACAAGAAGATCAAAGACGATTTTGAAAAAATCAAATGAGGAACGCTAGGAAAAATAGGTACTAGTCAAAATGAAAACTTACTGGGGCCAGCAAAGGAGCCCTCGCCTGCCCGATCCTGGCCCTGTTCAACAGCATCCACCGCCTGCTGCTCCTGTGTCCCCTCGCCCCTGGGGGGAGCTGACGTACAACATGAAAGAAAGAACAGAAAACATGGATGATTGTTGCTTGTCAATGTCAACCAAATCAAACATTTCAAAACAACAATAACAAAATATTTCCGCGAAATTATATTGATTAGGGTTAGTTTTCATTGATTTGCGGACCTGCGACTTCGAAAGTCACGTAACTCACTAAACAAAGTACTGAAAGGTTCACCTAGGACTGGCAGGCAGCAGTCCGCAGGCAAGACGCAAAGTGACAGACAAACTCCATTGTGATTTCAGTCAGATCAGTGACAACACTAACAGTTGCCTGCTACATAACCAGTCATTTAAATAGTCAAACTATCAATCCACCGCCACTATTTTTCTTATTGCCAGGGGTACAAAGGAAGGGGCAGATTTAAGCCATTTGCGGCTCTTTTGCTCCGTTCTTGCGTGACTTTTGTGACGCAGCAGCTAAACAAAAGAGGCGCCATGGTGCGGCGTATAATATTATAACAACGTGACACATTTGGGAGATGCATCCCGTTATAAAGCCCTGCGCCATCAGGGGGCGTTCCAGCGCAAGGGAGGGCATTCCTGCGCTGGAACACATCCTAAAAGTTGCTGAGGGAAATCTAAAAAATTTCAATCAGTCACCTTTAGGACAATGATTCGTCACACAAACCCTGCACCTGCTTGAAGCAGACGTACGGCTTGACCCAGCATTGGGGAGAAAGGGTACCCCAGAGCATTGCTGGAGCTGTGCCATCGTTGCGACGCAACTCCAGCAGTAAAGCTTCAGTGACGTTTTGGGCCCATGGTGCGCCGCATTGCAAATACGGCGCACCATGTTTGGTGGTGGTAGCGGGCCGCACAATTACTGGCGCATCCCTGCTACTTTGCAGGGATGCGACGGTAATTGCAATTCTGCCCCTTAGGGGCATACTTACTTACGCGTTCTGGCACATCTCCAGAGATGCGCCAGATCAAATGCGTCACGCAAAACTACCCTTGCGACACGGCAGATGCACCTCATTTACAATGCGGCGCGCCCTGGCACAAGGGTAGGCACTTGCGTGACGCATCTCGTCACGTAAGAGCGGCGCATCGCTGGAATCACGTCGCCAACGCAATGCAACTCCAGTAATGCTCAGGGCCACCCAATACTTAACATGCTGTGTCAGTCCTTACGCCTGCTTCAAGCAGGCATAGGGAATTGAATTGACGTAGCAGCGTCGCAGAAGTGCCTGCGTTAAATCTTGTAGATTTCACGCAGGCACTTTTGCGAGGCGCACAGCCGCAGGACCTCCCACCCTGCATACTAGGAACGCACCCATTGTGGCGCAGGCCCATGGCTTTATAACGTGACGCATCTCCCTAGATGCGTCACGCTGTAAATGACTCGCAGGGATGCGCCACGTTTACGCCGCTGTTGCGTAACGCAAGGCAACGTAAACGTGGCGCAAGGGGCTTGTAAATGTAATCTGCCCCCTAGTGTCTAGCATTACGCAGTTCTGTAAAGTACACTCATACATAATTGTTACTCAGGCCAATGAGACCACAAAATAGAAAACAAATAAGCATAGTAGCAAGGCCACTGAGAAGGAGAGCAGTGCACCTGAAATGCACAGAAGATTTTGAAACATAATTTAACTACAATGTAATCGTCAGCAGCATTATTGGCTTGCTCCATGTAAAAAACAAATATTTGCAATACAACAACACAGAGCAGGAGAAAACATAGTAGTGAGTGATGAAATAGCTACTACTACTCACCAAGCCCGGGGATCTCCAAGCCGAGCTGGTCCAGCAGGTCACACTCCCTGTCCAGGACGTCCGTCCAGCGGTGGGTGACCTGGCTGTAGGTGCGCTGGAACCCGGAGAGTTGGGACATGGCCCAACACACCTTCTGCCACCGCTTCCGGCGCTCCCGGATGTTGTAGCCGGCCGCGATCCTGCCGCCTCCCGCGATGGTCCTGGGCAGGCGGCGCTGGACGAAGTAGACCAGCGCGCCCACTTCCTCCGGGCTGAAGATCTCCAGTCTTGTCACCTGCTCCCCCCTCAATCGCCCGCATGCTGTCCTGGCACGGGGTCCAGGACTCCTCCTCCCCGCCGCTGCTGCGTCCCTCAAGTGCCTGGGCAGCTTCACGGCGCCTGGCTTCACCATGGTTGGGCAGGTAAGGTAGGAAGTAGAAAATTAAGAAGGAATAGGATAGGGAAGAAGAAAAGAAAAGAGTTTAAAAAGTAGTTTAAAAGTAAACAAAAATAGCAGAAAAGACAAAAATATACAGCTAGGAAAAGAGAGGGATAGATAAGAAGCAAAATCGTTCGAAAAAAAACTGAAAACAAGCAAAGGATGGCAAAGATAGCAAGAGGATAAACACCATGCCCAGACACAGGAAATCAATGAAAAACAAGATGGCCACCAGTTCACGAGCGCGAAAGTAAGTTTGCACGCAATTTTCCTCGCGATCTCGTGCGAACTTGTACTCGCAATGCGCTTACCTCGCGAGATTATACATAGCGGGCGTAAACGGAAATACGTCACGCAAACAAAATGGCCGCGCCCGTACTCGACCTTGGGGTAAATTTGCGTGTTGCGCTGCAAGCGGCTCGCGAATACTGCAAAAAAACTCGCGAAATAACACGCTGCAAAAAAATATAAAGCTCATTCGCACGAATTGGCGGCTTCCGCGGTCAGTTTCGCACGACGCCGAGCCTCGCAAATAGCGCGAAATTACCGAAAAACGATTTTTGCAAAAGCAAAACAAATGAGCAGGTGCAAAAGGTCAATCTCATGATTTGTAACGATTCCCTGTTGTGCTTCCTGAGGGGGCCCTCCAGAATTCGGTTGCCTGCTTGCAACAATTGTGTGACCCTGCTATGACCTTAACTGTATGCCACAAAGGTCCTGATTTACAGCTAAGGGAGCAGACAAGCAGGTGCCAGGCTGGAACTTCAAATTCAGTGACACATTAATTAGCCCCTAATTCATTATTGTCAGTTGGGGCAGGGCAGGTGTTGTTAATAAACTAACCCCAAATTAATTCATGTCAGTTGAAGCAGGGCAGGTGTGCTTGCTTTCCCCCCCCATCTTCTACAGTGATGATGAACCAGAGGGTGGCATTGATGTAACAGAGGGTGGCATGGGTCAAAGAGAGGGTGGCAGTGGTGAAACAGAGGGTGCTGGGAGGCTGTGATGATGAACCAGACGTAGAAACAACATAGTCGCGACCGTTGCGAGCCGACAAGTAAGTTTGCAATTGCGAACTACTACCAAATCCTCGCGAACTGGCAGAAACACTTGCGAACACAAAAAAAATCCGCAAATTTGCGGGATTTTGCGGATTGCAAGTTCGCAAATTCGCTAAATTCGCGATCGCCAGATTCGCAAAATTCGCCCATACTTAGAAAACCTTCCCTACTATCCACGGGGACTGGAGTTGGAAAAGTAAATTAAACTATTCACTATCCAGCGCCCCCCAACGCAGGTCGTTGTAATGACTTGCGTTGTAAAACCTGCATGGTAAAGGCATGCATTGTAAAAGCATGCGTAGTAACGACCTACATCCGCTAGTAAGGTACTGCAAGGTCTGAGGGCCACAGTTCTCAATGGTTTGCATCGCGTTGGCACTGCGTAACATGGTGCATTCACAACACAAACCCTAAAATGTGATGTATCAAGCCATGCACAGCCACTGTGCGTGGCCTTGCATGGCCGGATAAATCAGTAGTAATGACAGGTCGCTCAAATTGTTGCATTACTCTACCCTGGGAAGGCCTTCCAAGGGTGCAGCGTGGCTGTTCCCACACATTTCCCATGGTTTTTTATGCATTCACAGACCTGGGAACGTGTCCAAATGCTACTCCTTCCCAGGGGAGGAGGAACAAGGAGAAATATCTGCATTTCTCCTCGCTGTTACCTCTTGTCATATAGATGCTTCTTTTCTATATACTGTGTTAAGTTAGCATGAGTTTATTAAGTGTTTAAACGCCATATTTTCCTTCGGCTTCAGTTTGCACACGACACATAATTGTTATTGTAGCTTTCAACCTAGACGAAAAATTTGATTTATTTGAGAATAATATGTTATTACTCTATCAGTCGTGCTTGGTACACTGTCTGCACAGTGAGTGCTGAACCTTCTAAGACTAACTCGACACAAGGTTGCTGGGAGGTCTGATCTTCGCACCACATTAGACATAACACAAATACAGTTGCTGCCAACATTGGGCTCTAAGCGGGTTTAAGATAGAGTTACTGGGAATGCAAAAACACACTTGATGATGCTTCGCATGCAGACAGCTGGTGGCAGATGATGTGATCCTCTCCTCCTGAGATTTAGAGGTATGGGCCCGCCCTGCTAAAACCCAAAAGAGACCTTCATAGATATAATATAATATGCTAAATAGGGAGGGGGAGAAATAGGTGTTGTAAATTCCTATTCATTTCAGCATTATAATATGCTATCACCGTTTGCTTACTATGGACTAGTAACTATGCTGATAACTTTGATTCTTATAATATGTTTGCTTGTATTATAAAATATACTGCGTTTGAGAACCTTGCATTGATTAATAAATATTTCAAATATGCACGTGTCCTCTTTTACTCCACGTTCTGGTTTGAAATGATTATAGAGCGAAAGAGTGTTCATGTGTTCCACGCTACCTGAGGTAACCTAAGTTCATGTTCTGGTTTGTCTAAAGCATTGGGAGTTTGTTATGACCAATGAGACACTGTTGCTAGCTCAGTAAGGGGATTTTGGGTACTGAGGTGAGTTTTGGGTCATCCTAATTCACTGAGGTTCCAGATCTCTATGTACAGTTCTGTAGGAGAACGGAATCCCTGCTACATGGCGCACAATCGTTGGTGGTCTTATTTCATGACACTCGAGTAGTATATCATTCAAACCTTAACCCTTTCATTGCCGTTTCCGGTAAACGGTGGTGTCGGAAAAACCTACCTATTTTTGAAATAGGTCTTCTCAAGCTTGAATCTATCTAAAACGGTTTCCTTGAATTACTACCCAGTTGTACTACAAAGTATTCTTTGTTTTTTCACGTTCCTGTGCAGTCATGGCACAAGCCGTGGACATTCCGCAGCATAGTCGCATTGCGGTGCGTGATCATTTGCGGGCTTATAATGTTCCTTTGGAAGGCTTGGCTGTGATAATGGTGGTGAGTGCGGAACATGCTTATCCGTATGAATTGTTTTATTCGTGGGTGACGTTTCCGGCGGTGGACGCAAATTCTGGTGTGTTCCACACATACACAGCCACTCCTGTACCTAATGAGTATACTCCGTACAGGGCACAGGAAGTTCCTATTGATGTTTGACCGCATGGAGTTTGGTTTGGTGGCGCCCTACCCCATTCTTTAACAGCTCCAAGGTTGGGTCCTTTGTCCATTCCAGGCGTTAGTTGGCCTGTTTTGGCTGGATTTACTCCTCACCCTCTGCACGGCAATTGTAACCTAGGTGAACTTCGGCGACTACATGTAGTCGCGATTGCCGTGATTAGAGCCCTAGTGCACTACACAAGCCGTAATCTTCAGGGTGGAGCCCCGGGAGGTGCGGCGCTTCCGGCAGGGCAGGCTGGTTTGAAAATCAGTCCTGTAATGGGCAATTCCGTAATGGGCAAGAAACCCCAGGATAAGGATGATTTTCCTTTCTGACTTGCCGAGAAATTTGACCAGTTGGAAGCTGTATTTCCGAATACGACTCCGGGTGAAAAACATCGGATTCTTACGCTTAATTTGCCGAAAGATTTGGCCCCTGAACTCGTTGACTGTGAGACATGGGGTAATACTTTTGCAGCGGTCTATGCGAGGTGCTACGGCACCCCGTCTATGTCCGTGCTGTCTTCGGTCCTTAAACGTGTTCAAGATGATCACGGACCGGAGTCTGCGGTTGAATTGGGTATGCGCCTGTGTGGCACCTTTGATGTTATTTGCGATCTGATCCTTGCAAATGTCAAGGGGGATGCAGTGAACTTTCAGGTTGCTAACACGTTGGCGGCGATTCCCGATGCCGAGAAACCCCG
Organism: Lissotriton vulgaris; assembly: GCF_964263255.1. NCBI lineage: Eukaryota > Metazoa > Chordata > Amphibia > Caudata > Salamandridae > Lissotriton > Lissotriton vulgaris. The sequence goes on from NW_028245632.1 coordinate 45,020, forward strand.
ACAGTTGGCGAAGATAATTGTGGCGGCGTATAAAACAGTTGGTCGCAATGCCAAGGGTCTTAAGCCTTTTTCTGATAAGGAGAAGAAGCAGCTCCAGGGACAATCTTCGGTAACGGCGGTTCAGCCCAATTCCAATAAAAAACAAAATTGGCCTAAAAAACAGAAACAGGGTAAGCAACAGCAACAACAACAAGCTCAGACTTCTCGCCCTGCGACTCCGTTGCCTGCGCAGTCGGAACGCGTTTATGATTTGCGCGACCGCGCGATGATTAAATCTCCTGATCGTTTTCAGGCTTCTGAACAACGCTCTCCTCGTTCCTTTCAGGACTCATCGGCCCCATCAACTGGTGGTGGAGGGGGCGGCAGGGGCCGGGGTGGCCAGCAAGGACGTGACCAGCCCCGCCCGCGCAACGGTGCAGACAAGCAGGAGGGCTCTACGCCTAAGAGACCGCAGTTTGCCAAGAAGAAAGTCGCAGCCTTAACGGCGCATCGATATGCCCCAGATTGTGAGAACGCGGCTTTGGAATCTGACGTGGGCTCGGACCTTGCTGGACAGGGCGGCGGAGATTACCATAGTGAGAGAGACCCTCCGTCCACTACTGAAGGTGACAGCGACTGACACTTATGTTGTGATTGAAACAGCTGATACGAGAGTTGCTCCCCCTGATAGACTTTTTGAAATTGTCCTGTTAATAGAAGGTGACATACAGCGAACCATAAAAGGGTTATTTTGGGAAAATCTTTCATCTACTTATGACATTTTGCTTTCGGAGGCTGACTGGCCCCCACCTTTTGTTCTTGCAGCTCCGCGAGGGGAGGAGGTGATCCTCCCCAGTTTCGCGAACACTGTTTCGAGAGTGGAAACGCTGCATTTTGCAGAAGAATGGGCTCTGGCGCTTGCACCGGCTGTGTACCGCAATCAATGTGGCTGGGATAAATTGTCCCCAAGCCACGAGATTCCTTTACGGTCTCAGCCGCAGCCTTAACCTCAATATCCCATACGACGTGAAGCCAAAGCTCCAGTCGCGGCTATCCTTGAACAATTGGAATATCAAGGTGTAATTGATACATGTGTGTCACCGATGAATAACCTCCTTTTTACTGTAAACAAGCCAGACGGCTCATATCGTTTGGTTTTGGATTGCCGGCATTTAAAATCGCATTGCCGTAACTGTGCAGTACAGAATACCCATGGCTCTGCCCCAGTGAATAGTCTTGTGCGTAAGCGGTTCAAAACCACGCATGACATTTCCAATGGCTTTTATGCCCATAGATTGGACGGTCTAAGTTCCCAATGGACCTCCTTCACATGCGGCGGTGTACAAAAAATGTTTTGGCGTCTCCCTTTGGGCTATAAGAATAGTCGTGGAGTTTTTTCCGCCCGCATTGTCTCTCTTTTGGAGAGAATCGACCCAGATGCTTGTTCGTTTGTGGATGACATATATCTAGGCTGTCCGGATTTCGGTTAAAACCGAGTGTGCACGAAAATACCCTACTGAATGAAAATGAGCTGAGCTGGTTTAAACCGAGTCTCACCGATTTTCATTGTTGTTGCGCCTCTTGACCACTTGATGGTGCCAAAGCAATGCAAATAATGGCCTGCCTGTGATGTCTGGCACGGAGGTGTCAGGGGAAAGCTCTCCTTCAAATGGGCAGACGAGGTGTGAATGGCCCAAGGGTGCGAGTAACACCAGGCCCCCTGCCTGGCTCACGTGGGGGGAGAGGAGCTGTTCAGTTGTGGTTTGCTGTCTTACTGAGGCCGGGTGCACTGGAGTACTTAACAGGTCTTTCAAAAGACCATTTACTTAACAAGGCTTTGTCAATAAAGTAATGGTGGGGGACGGGCGCCGGAGAAAGAGGTTGTGCGCTCGTTTCTGGATTGTTAGTTCTCGCCTAGCACAGCCCTCCACTGCCTTCCTTGATGGCGTTGAACCCTGACGTGTGTGGCCCTCTCTGCACAGTTTAGTCTATGCTTGCAAGAGTGCTCAAGTGTGGTCTGATAGCTTTTAAATCGGCTCTAAAGAATGCTGTTGAAATACAAGCCACCCTTCCCGATTCAGGCGGGAGACTACCGATTTGATGGCTAGTCTCCCGCCTCCCGATTTATGCATCTAGAAACCCGATGCCAGCACGTAATTGAATAATGTGCCTCTCTTCTTTAATGCGAGGAAGTGGCAACCTGAACCTGCAGCAGCAAACTGGAAAGAGTGGCTGATGGCACTGTGTGTCTCTAAACGGAAGTTACAACTAGCCTGTTAGAGCAGCAGGGGAGCCCTCGTTTTGCGTTATCTTTATTGAAGTGAAAGCCGGTTTGTAGAAGCTGGAAACAATAGAGATAAGGGGTGAGTATTTTCCTTCGCACCCAGCAGTGGGCCGTTTATACGCCTGCAAAAGATAATTTATTTTGCAAGCGTATAAACGGCCCACTGCTGGGTGCGAAGGAAAATACTCACCCCTTATCTCTATTGTTTCCAGCTTCTACGAACCGGCTTTCACTTCAATAAAGATAACGCAAAACGAGGGCTCCCCTGCTGCTCTCAGAGTTGACATAGAATGCTGGGGTGGTCATAGCTGCCGAGGTTGCAGATTCCTTATGTGTGGCATTTTTATAATCTTGGTGTTTTTAGGAGTGATATTTAATGACTATGAATGACACTTTCCAGTTATCAAAAGAAAGCAATGTAGAGAAGGAGAACGTGTAAATATCCGAAATTACTCCCATTTGCTCAACAAAAAATTCTAAGATCGTAAAAATGCATTAAAGCACCAGAAATGGAAAGGAACTGTAGGACCTAACTGCACCAAACGGGGTTGTTTCATTGCTGAATTGTACACAATTTTTACGTGGCAGCAGTTGAGTGCAGCTGTGAGCTTGAGGTGGAAGAAGATCGGTACCCCTTCTATGTGCAAACAATGAGCATGCAGAACTTGATATTTATATTTTATTGAAAACGTTTTTAAGGTGATAAAAAACACTACCCTTTTTAAAATGTGCATTCATCTCTTCCAAAAACAAAACACATATTTTCAGGTGGCCGTAAGCAGCAGCAGCTTACCTCAACATGTAAATTCAGGCATCCGCTTTATGCAGAGGGTCTGTCTGCAGCATTTCGTATTGTTGCCAATGTTTTGGGGGCATAGCTTTCACTGTCAGACTCTGACTCACGTTACTGCACCTCCTATGTGCTGACGCTCCTCGACCCCCAGTGTATGGGATCTCAGAGTATTTCTTCTGCCTCCAGCCTGACTGTACTGGTCCCCATCAACTATTCCCCTAGAGTGAGTGGAAGCGAAGGCGGCCTCGGAGTCCCTGGTCGGTGCCAAGCTCTCTCGCCTCACTCTGCCGCCGGGGGCATTTTAGCGCATAGACACAAGAACTGTACAACAGGCAGAATAAACAATCAGATGGGCTGTTATCAACCCCGCTTTATTTAACGCCACATCCAGGAGCAGCACTAGCAGTCCTGTGACCTCACCAAGGAAGGCCCACATCTAACCCCATGAAACACTGCGTCGCCCCTGTATGAGTCACCTTGACGGACCTTGCAGCACAATCTGCGCATAACACACAGATTAGCACAGCAGTGACTGACAGGACCACAGGGTGGCTGTGCAGTGCAGCGTGGGTCGTCTGAACGTATAGTGTCAGGCAGAGGGAGGCTAGAAGCACCCTTGCGAGACCATGGTGCTGACCGAAACAGAGCAATTTAAAGGCAGCAGGAAGAGCAGCTTTCGGAGCCGACTTTGGTGCCCTGCTCAATTCAGACACACATGGTCCTGTCCCAGAGCCGCCCTGCAAATCGCATAGGAACCCTGATTAATTTAGAACTTGATCGCAGAGCTGCTGTATTGCAGTGTGACTGCAGTCACTACCTGCTTCACCCGGGCTTAATCCCGAAGGTGGTCAAGGCGCTAAAAATGCGTGACTAATGCATTTTAATGCAGCGATGCGGATCACCACATTAAAATGCGTTAGTGTAATGCCTGATGTGTGGTACTTGGCAGTGATGTGTGTTCAAGCCCCTGCGACGGGCATGGTGTGTCTACCGAGATTCCCGCCTGAATTGGATTCCTGAACAAACAGGACAGACCAGGTTAGGGAAGAGACCGGGAACACAAGTTAGCTTAAAGGCATTATCTGTTTTAACAAACAAAACTTCTGTTAATGCTTGCTCATTCTAGAGTCAGAAATTAGCTGTACAAGCCCTGATTCCGTCGAGCATGGATTATCGTTATAGTCTCTATCTTGGCATTTCAAATGCTGGGCTGTCCAAAATTCAGGTAGTACAGAATTCAGTCATCCAGTTAATACTTGGTTTGAGGAGACAGGAGCATGTGTCTGTTTTCACTCATAGATTACATTGGCTCCCTACTGAGAAGGATTTCATTTGAGTCTGCCATGTTTCTTATTCAATACATGGAAGAGAGCCCCTTTCCCAACAAACTTTCACCTGTAGCAACCCAATTGCCGACCCCGCTCATAACCTTGTGCTCCTTAAGGTGAGACCTATTGCCTATGCCAATGCTTGTTTTTTAAATGTACGCGATTCCCCGTCTTCATTGAACTGCAAATTCAAACTATGCAACTGATGTTGACCAAGTCCTTATCAGAGTTGGTAGGCTACCAGAAACATGCTTAAAAAGCAGACACTGCACTAGTCAGGTGACCATGTCTTTCGTGGAGTGCAACACTCTCTGAGCAGAAGAGGGGTAGTGACTCTGGAACACAGACTGTAACTTCCAACTTGCTGAGTGTTTAATTCATGCTCTCATTTAAAACAAGCATTTGCAATGCATTAGGTCTGGCATTTACGCGAGTTTGAGCTATTGACATTGCAAATAACAATGCCTTTTATTTTTGTTTTCGTTTTTAAAACATTAATAAAAAGCTTTGTCATTTACAATGCCAATAGCTTGAACTTGCATAAATGCGAAACCTATTGCATTGCAAATGCTTGTTAAATCTGAGCTGCAGAATCAAAGGACAATGGAAAGTATTTCATGACTGTATTAAGCTTCTGAAATGTAGAACAGTATACAATTTCTGACGAAAAATGGGAAAAGCAATAATAAAAGCAAAGCGTTCCATAAACACCGGTAAAACACTGTTTCAATTGTTTTTTTATGGCGCGAAAACGAGTAACCACTGAAAAGCACTGTTTTTATGAGGTATTGAAATCACTGGAAAACACTGAGAAAACACCACCAGAATTTCCCAAAAATAGAAACTGAAAACAGGAAAGCCTACATATATCTCACAGACGACGAACTTTGGGAGCATCTGTGTCGAGTCACCAGTATAATTTGTAACTTTGCAGACATGGGTTATAAGTTTAACTTTGCAAAATCGCACATTGCAGAGTACACAGTGTTGTTTCTGGGCTATGAACTCAACAATGAAGGAAAAGGTTTGGCTCCTCACTTCCTGGAGAAATGCGCACAATTGCGCTCTCCGACAACACTGAAAAAATTACAGTCGTTACTGGGCTTCTTAAATTTCGGGAGAACATACATTCCGGAATACGCCCAGCGTATCAAGCCTTTGTATGCTTTGATACAACCATCTTTTTCCAAATCATGCTGGCTGCCGGAGCATTCAGCTATTCTGCAGTCTTTGCAAGCTGATCTGCTCGCTTCTGAATATTTACAGACTCGTGATAACCAGACCAACCTGGTGATAAGAATTATCTCTAGGACGGTAGGTTTCATGTACCTAACTTTTAATGAAGGAGATACAGTACCTATTGCTTACTAGTCACACTTGTACACTTCGGTTGAAATGCGATTTTGCACTGTGGAGAACGTTTTGAAGGCTGTGCAGATGGCAATTCTCAAAGAACGTGCCCTGTCACAGGGAAAACGCATGTTGGTTGTTACCCCGTGTCCTGCCTTGGAGGCAGTTACGAAAGCCAGTGTACCTAATTCCAAAGCTTTGCACCCTCAGTGGATTCAATGGGCTGCATCCTTGACATCCCAGGATGTCACGTTTATTTTTTACACTACTTTACGGTCGCAGGAGTACTTACAGTATGAATTCGTTCATCCGGCTCCTTTAGCAATGCGGCCGTTGGAGGATTTCCATTGCATCATTTACAATGATGGTTCGGCGCAGGTTGCACATGGCTCTAAACATGCCTATGTTTCCGCTTGCGCCATTGTGGTCGGTGCCATGGTGAACGATGAGTTCAAGTCCAGTGTCGTGCACACGCAGACACTTGGAGACTGCACCGCACAATTAGCAGAACTTCGTGCTCTGATGCTTGCATTAGAGTACGCTGATCCTTGTGTGACGACTTTAATCGTAAGTGACTCTTACTACTGTGTCCAGTCTTACAATGAGAACTTGTTCTTTTGGATTCAGAATGAATTTCAAGATTCCAAAAGTAGCACAATAAAACATAAAATGATCTGGGTCCGAGTGGCTGAACTTAAAGAAAAGTTGCCACTCGTGTTTGTGATTCATACTCTTGGCCACCAGCGTGTGGGAGTCCTCGCTGTCGGTAATTCGCTTGCTGATGAAGCGGCGAAGTCAGCAGTATCAAAATACTTAGTTGCAGCTGTTACTCGTTCCAAAAGTAAAATAGATGATGACATCTTGGCGGCTGTAGCTGCCACTGAGAAGGGAGGTAAATATCCTGCGGGGTTCCCTTCGAAGTACACATACCACTTAAGTCCCGATAAGGTTCCTTATGTGAAAATTCCTGGTGTTGGTGAACGTTTGATTCCCAACATGGATCGCAGAGCTACTTTGATTACAGCGGCGCATGAAGGTGTGGCGTCTGCACATGCGGGCGTCTCAGCCACTGTAACACAGCTACAACAAAGGTTCTGGTGGCGGGGACTGTACAAACAGACGTGCGAATATGTCCTTCAATGTGACATTTGCCAGCAGATTAAGCCTTCAACTGCTGCGCGTCCGCCTCAGACACAGTTGTACATTTCTAATAAGCCTCTAGGATGTGTTTATTTAGATCACTGCGGTCCTTTTTCTTCTGATACTTCGTATAAGTACATCTTAGTAGCAGTTGATTCATGCACACGCTTTGTGTGGTTATGGCCCCATCGCAGCGCTGATTCACGGACTGTCATAAGAGATTTGCGTGTCTTTGTAGGGATTTTTGCCTGTGGTACCTTCAATTCGGATCAGGGTCCGGCTTTCGCCTCTAAGGCGCATAAGGATGCTATGGTTTCGTTGGGGGTCCAAGTCAAGTTTACGTCTCCATACAGGCCTGAGGGTAACAGTGTAGTGGAACGTATGAACCGTGACTTAAAGCAATCTTTGACAGCTCGAGTTATAGGCACTGGCAGAAACTGGTTGGCCCATCTCAATGGCGTGCAGCGTGCTCTTAATAATCTCCCTAGAAGGTCTCTGGGTGGGCGGACCCCATACGAAATGCTCTTTGGTATCAAGATGTATGTACCTGACCTCGACGGTCTAGACTGCAAGGCTCAGGCCGCGGCCTTTGACGTAGATGAACATTGCAATGTTTTACAGGATCTACAAAAGACCAGAGACAGTCTAGCTAAGGAACATTTGCCCTCCACATCGGATGTTGCGTTGCAGATCCTGGTAGTTGGCTGGCTACCCCAAGTTGGAGAACTGGTTCGAGAGAAGATCGATAACAAGAAAGAATTTGGTCCTTCATATCGTGCACCGGTTCGTGTTCTTGGAGTGAAGGGCACAAGAACAGTCATATTACCGCCGCTTCCAGGTCGTAAGGAAAACAGATTTATCTCAATTGACAATGTCAAGATACACAGGGTGGCCGATTCTTCATAGCATGACACCGGCAGTATCCTGTCCTTCCATGGTGAGACATTCTGTGTTGGCCATTACTTCTAGTGCTAAGCCAGAGGTGACCCTCGAGATGCCTGTTGTTTCCAATCCTTTATTAAATACTTTTCCTGTTAATGACACTGATGACCTGAATTACACCTATCCAACTGATTTATCAATGCCGGATTTGCAGACTCGTTTGGCCACAGAATCCAGATTCTCTTTTGACATTCGAAAAAACCCTCACGTATTGCAATTTATGCCACATTATTTAATAAAAAATGTTGATTCCCCCTTGGACTTATATTTGGGTGATTCTTTTTTCAATTTATCTTTTTATGTCAATTGGTTTTGTGTTTTATTTTTTCCGTCTGATCGATGGACACTATGTCAAAGAGAGAACAGGAATTCGGCACCTTAATGGAACATTGGCCCGACTTTCCTCATCACATTCAGCACACAGACTGAAAAGAGAGTTGAATACAGTAAACATCACTGCTTGGCCTGTCCTTGATGGGATTGTGTGAGATGCGGTTAGGTTTCAAATCCATGGCCCCACTGAAGTGATTAATGTTCCGAATGTGCATAGAGTGAACATGGGGGATGTAGTAAAACTAAACATACGTTCTGATGATTGGGATATTCAGGCTGTGGAAGCATTATTCTCTGATTTGAAATATTATGCTGCCTTTGATGCTGAGGATTTATATTTAGATTCTGTTAATTATAGTGATTTGTTTTGCTTTCAACGTGGAAAGGCACGAGAAATGCGCGCTTCCAGCAAGTGCATTTCTATGTGCTCCATAGGGCCTACTTAACCCCCGAGAAGATACAGCGGTACTTCCAGGTGCCGGACGCCCGATGCCCGCGGTGTTCATCTCCGGGAGCGGACATGTATCATCTGCTCTGGGGATGCTCGCCCTTGGAGGCCTACTGGGCGGAGGTGGGGGACCTCCTAAACGATGTGACTGATAGGGAAGTGGAATTCGATATGGCGGCATGCTTGTTGCTCTGGTTCCCGCACACCAAACACACCAAGGTGACGAGCAAATTTATTGATCTGGGTCTGATACTGGCGCAAAGAGAAATAACGTGGCATTGGAAGTCCAGAGGTGGGCCGTCACTGCGTAGATGGAAGAATGAATTGCTGCGGTGGTCTGAATGCGAGAGTGTGCTCCGGATGAGGCAGGCTGTTAAGCTTGGGAATGAGAAGGCTTTGGATGTAGCGCGTGCGTGGGAGTTGGTGGTGCAGGCTTTGCGTGATTCTTTGGTGGAGGATGAGGACGGAGGAGATTAAGCCAGCGGACACTGCGGGGCGAACGCAAACAGAATTGCATATTACGCTGTAGTGGATCCATCCAACACGTCGGGGCGAGGCATACACCTTTAGCAGTTGCCAGGGGGGGGGGGGCTTCGGGGGGGTAAGTTAGCGGGAGTTTGGGGTGGGTCGGAAGCCGAATAGCTGGTCGTCTGCTAGGGCGCCTTGAGATCAGTAGACCGGTAGGGTGCTGTGCGGAGCGAGGGATGGCTGGGGGGAGCGGCCAGGCATGATAGATCTACAGCGCTCGGGGTAGCTCCCGACAGGGACAGTACCACTGATTACACAACAGGGATGGCTGACGGTAGTAATGTTGAGGGTGGGGGGGTAAAAGCAGATACGTAAAACGACATATCAACCATGGTCCCTATGGGACGCGCACTGTGATGTTTTCCTACTGAAGTGGAGTATTACGCCGCCCGGCCTCCGGGATGCGGGCTGAATGGCTGTGTACGATGTACGTTTTACTATTGACCGGGGGGGATGTCACGAGTGGACTGGTTGACTAGTTGTATCCTGTGGTTTCTAATTCTGCAATAAAAACAAATTTAAAAAAAAAAAAAAAATTGTTTTGCTTTCAACATTATGGTAATCATTTTCTGCATAAAACAAGTTCCAGAAGGGGTAATGTAAATTACACACAGTGGGAACATTGCCATGCTCCATTACAAGGCAGCTCCAGTACATTTCTGGAAAAATACACTTATTTTACAGATTTTAATCAATCAAATCCTGAGTCATTTTATTTTGAAATGACACAAAAGTCCATGTCCAAAGTTAGACTTACCGATACTAAATGGCTGTATTCAAAGTCCTTTCTAGACAGGTTAGCTGTGGATGGCTACAAGCTATGGAAGGAAACAATCGACCTTAAATCGGTTTGGGGTACTAAAAATTGGCAGGTACATGGCACTGAGGCTTTGCACCGTGCATGTCTCATCCCGAATCACATGTTGTTTCTAAATTCTACTGTTTCCCAGACAACATGCTTTGGATTGGCGACTTCTAAAAAATTTAATACACCAACTATCCCCGAATTGGAAGAATATTCAGGTTGGAGTAATTACACAAAATTGTCCATTCGTGATTTACAAACACTATTGCAAAATTCATCCTTTAATGTATCCAGTTTGGATCCAAAGGGTTGGCTGATGTGGCATAGAAGCTCTGATTCTTGCCAACGTCGTTTTCTGGGTTTGACTGAAGGTTTTACACAAGTCAGACCTGATCCCTGTTTTGAAGCTGATCATACTGTTACAACTTACTCAGTGGGCAAATTGTGTCAGAATTGGCTACAACATTCCACATTAGCTGCAGTTAAACTACATCTATCCCAGTTAAATGATAATGTGGATTTAAATGATTTTATAAAAGGCCCAGCTAAGGGTAGAACAAGACGGTGGATTTATGCGATTTACAATGAAATTTGGAAATTTTCGCAAATTGAGGCTGCTAAGCGACTAAGGGCTATTGACCAAGCTAATTTGGAAAAAGTGCTTGCAGTTGTCGATAACAGTATTAACATGCTTTCTTCCCGAATGTACACGTTGAATAATATTGTTTCTTCTGTAGTTGACATTGTGAATGATGAGGTGTCTGTATTATACCATGGTCAAAATCAATTGCGTTCTGTAATGCAGTTTGCATGGACACTGCAGGCTCTTAAGGCGGGCCGTGTGCCCTGAAGTTACATGAACGTGTCCTCCCTCTTTGCCCCATTTAATTTGACTGACAAGCAGCGCATGCTTTCAATGCGTGATGCATCATTTTCTATGTTACATATTGAAAGGTTAGAATCCTTACCGTTTTCTGTAGCTGAGGCCACTGCTGCAACGTGGCTGATCCATGGATTAATTACATTACCATTTGCTTGGTACAAATTTACTAATTGTATGCGGTATATTGAAATAGGGCGATATGAACCACTAGGCAGCGCATTCCTCCATGAGGCATGGTCTCTACCATACACATACAGATGTCTAAAGGATGGAAAGGAAGTGAATCTTAATGGTGAAGAATGCACGCAGTCGCCTGACCGTTCATTAATATGCAGACACATCCAGTTACACGGTTCTTGTAATCAGGACCGGCCTAATTTAGCCTGTGTTTTGAAAGGCACACCAGTTCCGGCGATAGTTCCCACATTTACATTATTGACAAATGGTAGTTATTTGCTTTTGAATAACGAAGAGTGTTGTGGTTTAATGGTCGGTATCGCTTGTGTGGTTACTGTATCAGAACGTGTGGTGTGTTTCAAAAATGTTCTCTATCCTCCCACACATGGGAATTGAGATGTTTCCATCTGGCAGCGCATCCCAACCTTGAAAGCAAAGTTCAATGGTATGAGTAGAATAAGAGCCCTTTTGTCTCAAAAAGAAGTGGCCCTGAGCTCGGCCCGTGAAACTTTTGTCCTTCACATAGCTAACACACGCACCGAGGTGCAGGCACTTTTAAATACTGACTTGCCGTTTCATTTTTGCGAGCTGGTTCATCAAATCTTTAATGCCTCCTCCACATCTGGCCTCGCTCATTTTTTTAAATTAGTTAGCAGTGGTCTCGTGACTACCTTTGAAAAAATATTTGGTGTCATCCCTGCGTTCTTTCATTCTATATTTTCAAGTTTGTTTGGCGGATTCCCTGTTTTGCTAGCTTTGGCTGCAGGCATTTTGATATTGTTTTGTTTTATAAAACATGGATGCCCTTCCTGCGTTAGAAGCCGCAGAGCCCCTCCTGCCACTGTTTCGCAACCGTATTCTTGATTACTATGGCACCCTGCCACTGGCGACTTTAAGCATGGCATTTGGATTATCGTTTCGATTCTCCTATTTCACGTGTGTCCAGCCTGTGTTTCATTGCCTGAGCTGCGATTTCGACTGGGCCCTTGATTTGTGTCTCTGCTTGACGGTGTCTCCTGACGTCGATTTTAATCATCTGATGAGCCCCGTAGTTGCTCACGAGTTGGTTTGTACTGGCAAAATGATTATGGCTTTGGCAGCGATGCATGGACTAATGGGTCATTGGGACATACTCGCAACGGCGCATGAGTTCCTGGCACATAGCTTTCTTGAGAACCCACTGAGTTGTCCTCTGATGTTGCTAGAGGATCCGGTGCTGGAGGAGCACCTATGTTCTTTCCCATTGCTTAATTGGATGGCTGAACTGTTTTCGGATGATGACAGTGATTTCATGTTGGAAGCTGTTGCTGCCTATTTTGCATATTCTGTCCAATCATGAGATGCCTTGGAGACTTTCATTATTATGGCACGTGACTTTTTGTATTTTTGAAAGGTGCCTTTTTCTTACGAACATTTGACTTTATGCGACCCAGGCCTATAACTTTGTACTTCAGAGGCCTTGCGTTGAAGACTTTTGATAAAATTTGTTCGGCCACTATAGGCATTCATACATATTTTTATATATTTAGCTTAGCTTATTCTTGTTGAACTCTGCTTTCATGTTATGCCTCTATTCTAGTGTTGGCTTTCCTTTTTTTTTGACCGTGCTCGGATCATTGGGGGGGTGTCATATGGATGCTTCTTTTCTATATACCGTGTTAAGTTAGCATGAGTTTATTAAGTGTAAGTAAGTAAGTAATACTTTATTTGATTTGTGAAAATCATAAAAGGGTGGGTCTTACCACCATGGGATAAAACTTTACATCTTTGAAACAGCATAAAAACAACATAAATCACATGAAAAGATAATACATTAAAGTAACGCAAAGCAGTAGCAAGTTGCTCGAATGTGCAGTTACTGTGTAAGATTGAGAAGCACAGATGGAACTGGGCACGGGGATAAATGTCTCATTGCAGCTGCCAGTCAGCAAATGGATATTCTAAACGGGGTACAGTGCTTGGGGGTTAAGTGTAACTTGATGGAAGTAATGCGTTGTTAACTCAGAGTGAAGGTTTTTTTTTTTATGCCGGAAGAGTGGAATGAAGGGTATCCATTAAGAGATTGAGGGAGAGTCTGGGCCCAGCCTTGGGGGGGCCAGTTGGCACGGGTCGTCTTTAATTGTTTCCTTGTTTCCCAGCTCTTGGGCAGCGTGGGCCAAGAATTTTATAGTTTTGCAGGAAAGTTGTTTATTAAGTGTTTAAACGCCATATTTTCCTTCGGCTTCAGTTTGCACACGACACATAATTGTTATTCTAGCTTTCAACCTAGACGACAGACGTGATTTATTTGAGAATAATATGTTATTACTGTGATATCAGTCGTGCTTGGTACACTGTCTGCACAGTGAGTGCTGAACCTTCTAAGACTAACTCGACACAAGGTTGCTGGGAGGTCTGATCTTCGCACCACATTAGACATAACACAAATACAGTTGCTGCCAACATTGGGTTTAAGATAGAGTTACTGGGAATGCAAAAACACACATGATGATGCTTCACATGCAGAGAGCAGGCAGCAGATGATGTGATCCTCTCCTCCTGAGATTTAGAGGTATGGGACCGCCCTGCTAAAACCCAAAAGAGACCTTCATAGATATAATATAATATGCTAATAGGGAGGGTGAGAAATAGGTGTTGTTAATTCCTATTCATTTCAGCATTATAATATGCTATCACCGTTTGCTTACTATGGACTAGTAACTATGCTGATAACTTTGATTCTTATAATATGTTTGCTTGTATTATATAAGATACTGCGTTTGAGAACCTTGCATTGATTAATAAATATTTCAAATATGCACGTGTCCTCTTTTACTCCACGTTCTGGTTTGAAATGATTATAGAGCGAAAGAGTGTTCATGTGTTCCACGCTACCTGAGGTAACCTAAGTTCATGTTCTGGTTTGTCTAAAGCATTGGGAATTTGTTATGACCAATGAGACACTGTAGCTAGCTCGGTAAGGGGATTTTGGGTACTGAGGTGAGTTTTGGGTCATCCTAATTCACTGAGGTTCCAGATCTCTATGCACAGTCCTGTAGGAGAACGGAATCCCTGCTACCCTCTATCTATGTGTGAGGCATTCTGCAACGCTCATGGAAAGAGGAACACGACTCTCGTGATTGTTTTTGTGCAGATAGTTGCCCCTTCATACACGAAAACAATTTTCCCCTTAACACAAGCATGCTTGCACCATTGAGCAAGGGTGCCTGCGTTGGCGCTAGGCAGACTGTAGGAAGGGGGAGTCTCTAGTTGGCGCAGTGCAACACTAGCGACAAGCAGGGACTCTCCTCTTCCTCATCAGGGCTGAGGGTTACCTTCCAGACAACCTCTGCTTACTCTCTAGGTAGTGTGGCTTAAGCAGTCGTAGGCTAATCTTTGGGGCATATAGGTTAAACACTTGCAATAGTACACCTTTACAACCAACCCACCACACAACGAGACCAGACTGTATTCTGTAAAAACATATATCTTTATATAGATTTTAAGCAGGCTTGTGAATACAGTCAACGTACTTTACGATAACGGTTGCAAGTTACTCAGTTCAGGTTACCACAGTTCTTTCTAGCAGTTTTAAGCGTTCTCGTAGGGCCCTCAGGCCGATGTCAACAAAAGTTCTTGTGGAGCAGGTGGCTTCCAGGGGATCTGTCCCACGTCGCGTTGCCTTCCCGGGGTCGCTGTTCGTTGTGGCTCTCAGCCGAGCAGTTCACGGGTCATCCGGGGCAGCGGTGTTCTGTGGCGGCAGGGTCCTCTTCTCGTCGTCCGCTCCGACCCCGGAGGCAGCGGCTGGGCGGTGGCGGCAAGTGGCAGTACGGTCCCCAAGTGCAGGACGTACCCAGCCAAGTGCCGGTGCAGCTGTGCGCTCACAGCTGGGCTGTCGGGCAGGCTACCGACCTTGCGGATTCTCACAGGGCAACTGTCCGTCTTTGCAGGTGAGTGGCTGCTCGTTGCGCAGTCAACTCGAGAGCTCGGACCGGACGGGTCCTCCTTTACTTTGCTCTCGGGCTCCCGGTGCAGTTGCAGTCACGGTGTTTGGGCCAGCGGCGGCTGGACCTCACGTTGCTCTCGCTGTTGCTTTGGGCCCCGGTCACGGTGGTCAGGTGGATGTCGTTGCCTTGGAGGAGATTCCTCCGTCGGTACTGCAGCGATGGCCAGCACCCGCAGTCGCTTTCTTTCAGGGGGTAGCGTCCACTGGTCCTGGGACGCTGGTCAGGGGGCAAGTTCAGTTGCAAGCCCTTGGAGATCTCTTTAGCAGAGTTTGGCACAAAGTAAAGCAAAAGTCTTCTCGTAGTCTTTTCTTCTTCTTCCTCTCCTTCGGCAGCAAGGCACCAGACACAGGCAAGAGTCAGCACCCTTCCTTGTCTCTCACGGTCCTTCTCGTCGGGCAGAGTCCTTCTGTAGCCCAAACAGGATCTAATTCTCAAGGAGCAGGGCTCCTTCTTTTATAGGCCAATTCTTTTGTTCTCGCAGGCCAGGGGGGCCTTTGCATAGCCACTCTCAGTCCTTGAGTACCCCGGTGGGTGTACTCCGGCGTCTGCTTTTAGTGTGAGGGGCAGGCGCATCAGACGCCCCCCAGGAAGTGGAGCCAGCATTGTGCGGACAGGGGCGGCCAGAGTACCTTGTTGATGGGGGCTTCGCCCTTCCTGGGCCAGGTGCCGGCCGAGTCATCCGCCGCTCCCCAGGAGGGTGGAGCCAGCATTGTGGTGGCCGAGCACAGCTACAGTTCGAGTCAAGAGGCACTCCTACCTCCCACTAAGGTGTAATCTGCGCATTCACCACCTGTCATCCTCCCAGCCCTGTCACTCACACGTCCCAGACAGTCAGATACACATACCAGCAGAGGCGGACTGAAATGGGTAGGCAAGCAAAGGCTAACTTTCTAAAAGTAGCATTTGCAAACCCAGGATGCTAAAATAAACTTTACTAAAAGAGATACTTTATCATCCTGAGTTCAGGCATACTAAACACGACGCGCTACCATGCTCCTTGAGCCTGCTGGGGTTATAGGGTGTAATAACTCCCGCAGCTCAGTCTGGCCTAATGGAGCAGGTAGCCTTCAATAGTGAAATACGGTTTTGGTTGTAAGTCACTACTAGGACATGCCACACATATCAGGGCTTGTCCTACCTTACACCTACAACGCACCCTGCCCGCAGGCCTACCATAGGGGTGACTAATATGTAGTCAAGGGAAGGTTCGAGGCTGGCAAGTGGGTGCACTCGCCCAGCTAGCGTGGCAGTACGAGACCGCACGCGGGTTCTGCGGTCGCAGTTCCCAGACACATCTTTACGGCTGCTTCGGTGGGTGGCGCAACCAGCGCTGCAGGCCCACCAGCAGTATTGGCATCTACAAGCCCCGGCACTCTTTAGTGCGCATTACTAGGGACTGACAGTAAATCCAATGCACCAATCATGGATACCAATCGCATGTACAATTTACAGTAGGGAGCACTTGCACTGCGGCACGGGTCAGCCGTGGCGCAGTGCCCTGAGTATCTGAAAACCAGCAAAACATCGGAGGCACATCAGCAAAAAGTGGAAGGGAGACTCACGCCAAGGTGCCAGGTCTAACATGTGTCCCCTCCAGCTGAAATGTGGGGGGAACTACCCTTCCCCAGGGAGTTCCACATCACTAAGGCGGAAAAATCTGGACAGACCGACAGCGTTGGCGTGATCGGTGCCAGGGCGGTGTTCCACCGTAAAGTCCATACTCTGTAGAGAAATGGACCACCTCAACAGTTTCGGGTTCTCACCCCTCATTTGCATCAACCATCTGAGGGGCCTGTGGTCCGTCTGAACTCGGAAGTGAGACCCAAACAAGTAGGGTCTTAGCTTCTTCAGCGCCCAGACCACATCAAATGCTTCACGCTCTGTTGCACTCCACCTACTTTCCCGTGGGAGTAACCTCCTACTTATGAAGGCTACGGGTTGGTCAAAGCCCTCCTCAGTCATCTGTGAGAGAACGGCCCCTACACCATGCTCTGAAGCGTCTGTTTGCACTATGAACTCCTTGGAGAAATCAGGGGCCAGGAGCACGGGCGCCGTGCACATGGCAGTCTTCAGGGTGTCAAAAGCCTTCTGACAGGTGTCAGTCCAAATCACATTCCTGGGCTGCTTCTTCGAAGTCAGCTCTGTCAAGGGGGTCACGATCGTGCCATAACCCTTGACAAACCTCCTGTAATACCCAGTGAGCCCCAGGAAGGCTCTCACTGCAGTCTGGGTCTTGGGGGGCTCCCAAGCCAGGATGGTCTCGATTTTGGGCTGCAAGGGGGCTACCTTGCCACTCCCAACTTGGTGTCCCAAGTACACCACTGAACCCTGCCCAATCTGGCACTTGCTTGCCTTGATTGTGAGGCCTGCTCTGCGCAGGGCCATCAACACTTCCCAGAGGTGTCGCAGGTGTTCTGGCCAGGTGCCACTGAACACCGCGATGTCATCCAGGTAGGCGGCACTGAACTCGTCCAGTCCAGCCAACACCTGGTTGACCAATCTCTGAAAGGTGGCAGGGGCATTCTTCATTCCAAATGGCATAACCCGGAACTGGAAATGCCCATCTGGTGTAGAGAATGCCGACCTCTCCTTTGCCCCATCGGTCAAGGCGATCTGCCAGTACGCAGACGTTAAATCAAACGTACTAAGGAACTTGGCAGCCCCCAGCCGATCAATGAGCTCATCAGCTCTGGGGATGGGGTGCGCGTCAGTCTTCGTGACTGAATTGAGTCCTCTGTAGTCCACACAGAACCGGAGTTCGGGTGTGGCTCCCGGCGCAGCAGCCTTCGGAACCAAGACCACGGGGCTGGACCAAGGACTGCTGGAAGACTCAACCACCCCGAGGGCAAGCATCTTGGAGACCTCCTCCTTGATGCAGGCCCGGACCCTGTCAGTCACCCTGTAAGCCTTATGCTTCACAGGTAAGCTGTCTCCAGTGTCCACATCATGGACGCACCAATCTGTGACACTCGGAACCAGGGAGAACAGATCTGGAAACTGCCCCAGCAACTGGCGGCAGTCCTCCTGTTGTTCGGCGGTCAGGGTGGGTGAGAGGTTAACTCCATCCACTGACCCATCTTTCTCACAGGCCACCAAGAGGTCAGGCAGAGGCTCCGACTCCTCCTCCATTCCGTCATCAGTTGCCAACAACATGCCCACTTCGGACCTTCGCAAGTGGGGCTTGAGGCGGTTGACATGTAGGACCCGCAAAGGGTTCCTGGGCGTCTTCATGTCCACCAAGTATGTCACGGGGCTCTTGCGCTCCACAACCTCAAATGGGCCTGTCCACTTATCTTGAAGGGCACAGGGCTCCACTGGGGCCAGGACATACACCTCTTGTCCAGGTTGAAGCTCGAACAGAGTGGCATTCTGATCGTACCATCGCTTCATTTCCTCCTGGCTGGCTTCCAGATTTGCCTCGGCAAGTTGTCTGAAGCGTCTGGTCTGGTTTCTGAAGGCCAGCATGTAGCTATGTACATTCTGGGGAGGTTTCCTGGGAGATTGCTCCCAGCCTTCTTTTACCAAACTCAGCGGTCCTCTCACGGGGTGACCGTACAGTAGTTCAAAGGGGCTGAACCCTAGGGACTTCTGTGGTACCTCGCGATATGCAAAGAGCAGGCATGGTAAGAGGACGTCCCACTTACGCCTCATCGGACCTTCTAGGCCCATGATCATGCCTTTCAGGGTTCGGTTGAATCTCTCAACCAACCCGTTACCTTGAGGATGGTAAGGCGTGGTGAACTTATACGTTACGCCACACTCTTGCCAAAGGGACTTCATATACTTGGATATGAAATTGGTCCCCCTGTCGCTCACCACCTCTAGAGGGAATCCCACTCGTGAGAAAATTCCCATCAGTGCACGTCCCACCACGGGGGCCGTCACTGTCCTCAGAGGGATGGCTTCAGGGTACCGGGTGGCATGATCCACCAAGACCAGGATGAACCTGTTGCCCATGGCTGTCTTGGGGTCCAGAGGCCCAACGATGTCAATACCCACTCGCTGGAATGGTGTACCGACCACAGGGAAGGGTTGGAGGGGAGCCTTGTTCTTCCCTCCCGTCTTCCCACTTGCCTGGCAAGTCGGGCAGGTTCTGCAATGAGCATCTGAACTCTTATGCATTTGGGGCCAGTAAAAGTGGGTGACAAGCCTGTCATAGGTCTTGTCCATCCCCAAATGTCCTGCTAAAGGTACATCATGAGCCAGACCCAGTAGGAAGGCTCTGAACTTCTGGGGTACCACCAGCACATGGGCTGACCCAGGTTCAGCAGCCTTAGGCTCCGAATACAGGAGGTCGTTCTCCCAGTACACGTAATGTGTTTTGGCCTGAACACCATTGGCCTGGTCTGCGGCCTGCTGCCGCATACCCACGAGAGAAGGGCATTCTTTCTGCTCCTTGCAGAATTCCTCCCTGGAGGGTCCTCCTTCTTGCTGCCAATGGGTCAGCTCAGGCAGGTCCCCCAGTTCGGCGATCTGTTCCCCTGTAGGCTCCAGGGCATCCCCCTCAAGGTCTGCTTCCTCCTGGACCGTGGGAACCTCAGGGGCCGGTTTCCCGCGCCCCCTGCGCCTTCTCCCTAAGGCCGGTTCCTGGGCCTCTCCTTCAGGCCCCAGGACCTCTCGATCACCCCTACTGGCTGCCATCGACCGGGTGGTCACGCACGCCCAGTCAGGCAGACCCACCATCCGCAGGTGAGTCATCTTCTCCACCTTTTCCCAAGGGGAGTGCTCCAAGTCGTTCCCTAGCAAACAGTCAACAGGCATGGTTTTTCTCACACAGACCTGCAGAGTACCAGAGACCCCCCCCACTCGAAGGGAACTTGAGCCATCGGACACTGACTCTCAGAATTATCAGCGTTGATAACCCTACAGTAGGCATGGGGTACAACCTGCTCTTGAGACACCAGGTGCTGCCTCACTGCAGTCACACTGGCTCCTGTATCTCTAAGAGCCTCAGCTTCCTTACCATTGATGATCACCACCTGCCCATATTTCTTAGTGTTAGAGGGCAGGTAGTTCGTAGGGATCATCTCACTGTCTCCTAGCGAGACTAGGGTCATGTGAACGGGATCTCCACCCCCCGGGACCATCATTTCTTCTCCCAGGTGAACGCTAGTCACTTGTCGGGGCGGAGCACCAGTGGGTGCGGGTTTTCCAAACAGGCGACACTTGGGGTCACTGGATATGTGCCCAGGCTCGCCACATTTGAAACAATTGAAGGGCCCCTTTGGAACAGGTTTACCTGTTGGGGCTCCATTCTGCTTCGGGGGTGGGGGAGGCTGAGAACCCTGCTGCGGGCTCCCCTGGGAACTACTTTGGGGGCCTTTTTGGAACCCTTTCTGTTTTCCCCCCTTGTCCCCCCCACTCTTCTGCTGGGGACCCTGCCCACTCTTGGCGGAGTCTCCCACGGGACCCTTGTGGACCCTGGTGCTGAGCCAGCGGTCCGCCTCCTCAGCAAGCTTCCTCGGGTTGGACAGCTTGCTATCGATCAGGTGTTGACGTAACTCAGGAAAACAGTGATCAGACAAGTGCTCCCATGCAATCAAATCAAAGAGACCTTGAAAATCATTAACTTTGCTACCCTTCACCCAACCATCCAGTGCTCTGCAAAAGTAAGTCACATACTCCACATACGTATTCCCAGGCCGCTTAGTACATCCCCTAAACTTCTGTCTATACATTTCAGGGGTAAGCCCGTACCTGTTCATTAAAGCTTCTTTCATGTGGGAATAGGATCTCTGATTTTCAACGGGCAAATCTAGCAAGGTATCTCTCCCTTCGCTAAGGAACCTTCCCCACAACCCCGCTCCCCAATCCTTGTCAGGGACCCAGTGGGAGGACATGGCTACCTCGTATGCCCTAAACCACTGTCCTATGTCATCCCCCTTAAAGAACTCCTTAACTACGTCCTTCGGGATGTGCACTCTTGACTCTACCTGCACTGGCGATGCGCTGCCACCAGAGGGAGGACGATCCAAGTCTCTCTCCTTGAGACTTATCTCCCTCATTTTTACTTCATAATCCATTTGGTGCTTTCGCTCTTCCAGCGCCATTCTTTTCGTTTCAAGCTCCAGTTGGATTTTCAATTCTGCCAGCTTTCTTTCGTGATTCCTCGTTTCCTTCCTGTCCGCCAGCTCCTCTGGCGACAGGCCTTTACCAAAGCTGTGCACGCTGTCTTGCCTTTCGAGGTCAATCAGATCCCCAAGTGCATTCTGCTCCTCCGTTGCATTCTGCTCAGCGAGGGCGTCTTGATCCTCCGGGGTCTTTCTGGACTCTACCCAGGCTTTCAGGGCCTTGGAGAGCTGGGTCTTGTTTTTGCAACCAGCGTGCGGAACCTTGAGTTTCTTGCAAAAGAACTTCAGTTCATCCCTGGAATATTTATCCAGTTTTGCGGGGTCCCACTCCACCTCCAACACCTCGGAGGTCGTGGACTCCGCCCCATCCAGGCTCTGCGTGCCCGGCATGGCTTTCACACTCGGAATCTTCTTTTCGGCAAAATTCAAAAGCAAAGTCTGTGGCTAAGTAACTGGACCGTAATCCTTGTGTAGTGGTCAGAAGCTCAGGTATAGATATCGCAAGTGTAAGTTCGAAATCCTCACCGCTGCGTCCAATGTAGGAAGGGGGAGTCTCTAGTTGGCGCAGTGCAACACTAGCGACAAGCAGGGACTCTCCTCTTCCTCGTCAGGGCTGAGGGTTACCCTCCAGACAACCTCTGCTTACCCTCTAGGTAGTGTGGCTTAAGCAGTCGTAGGCTAATCTTTGGGGCATATAGGTTAAACACTTGCAATAGTACACCTTTACAACCAACCCACCACACAACGAGACCAGACTGTATTCTGTAAAAATATATATCTTTATATAGATTTTAAGCAGGCTTGTGAATACAGTCAACGTACTTTACGATAACGGTTGCAAGTTACTCAGTTCAGGTTACCACAGTTCTTTCTAGCAGTTTTAAGCTTTCTCGTAGGGCCCTCAGGCCGATGTCAACAAAAGTTCTTGTGGAGCAGGCGGCTTCCAGGGGATCTGTCCCACGTCGCGTTGCCTTCCCGGGGTCGCTGTTCGTTGTGGCTCTCAGCCGAGCAGTTCACGGGTCATCCGGGGCAGCGGTGTTCTGTGGCGGCAGGGTCCTCTTCTCGTCGTCCGCTCCGACCCCGGAGGCGGCGGCTGGGCGGTGGCGGCAAGTGGCAGTACGGTCCCCAAGTGCAGGACGTACCCAGCCAAGTGCCGGTGCAGCTGTGCACTCACAGCTGGGCTGTCGGGCAGGCTACCGACCTTGCGGATTCTCACAGGGCAACTGTCCGTCTTTGCAGGTGAGTGGCTGCTCGTTGCGCAGTCAACTCGAGAGCTCGGACCGGACGGGTCCTCCTTTACTTTGCTCTCGGGCTCCCGGTGCAGTTGCGGTCACGGTGTTCGGGCCAGCGGCGGCTGGACCTCACGTTGCTCTCGCTGTTGCTTTGGGCCCCGGTCACGGTGGTCAGGTGGATGTCGTTGCCTTGGAGGAGATTCCTCCGTCGGTACTGCAGCGATGGCCAGCACCCGCAGTCGCTTTCTTTCAGGGGGTAGCGTCCACTGGTCCTGGGACGCTGGTCAGGGGGCAAGTTCAGTTGCAAGCCCTTGGAGATCTCTTTAGCAGAGTTTGGCACAAAGTAAAGCAAAAGTCTTCTCGTAGTCTTTTCTTCTTCTTCCTCTCCTTCGGCAGCAAGGCACCAGACACAGGCAAGAGTCAGCACCCTTCCTTGTCTCTCACGGTCCTTCTCGTCGGGCAGAGTCCTTCTGTAGCCCAAACAGGATCTAATTCTCAAGGAGCAGGGCTCCTTCTTTTATAGGCCAATTCTTTTGTTCTCGCAGGCCAGGGGGGGCCTTTGCATAGCCACTCTCAGTGCTTGAGTACCCCGGTGGGTGTTCTCCGGCGTCTGCTTTTAGTGTGAGGGGCAGGCGCATCAGACGCCCCCCAGGAAGTGGAGCCAGCATTGTGCGGACAGGGGCGGCCAGAGTACCTTGTTGATGGGGGCTTCGCCCTTCCTGGGCCAGGTGCCGGCCGAGTCATCCGCCGCTCCCCAGGAGGGTGGAGCCAGCATTGTGGTGGCCGAGCACAGCTACAGTTCGAGTCAAGAGGCACTCCTACCTCCCACTAAGGTGTAATCTGCGCATTCACCACCTGTCATCCTCCCAGCCCTGTCACTCACACGTCCCAGACAGTCAGATACACATACCAGCAGAGGCGGACTGAAATGGGTAGGCAAGCAAAGGCTAACTTTCTAAAAGTAGCATTTGCAAACCCAGGATGCTAAAATAAACTTTACTAAAAGAGATACTTTATCATCCTGAGTTCAGGCATACTAAACACGACGCGCTACCATGCTCCTTGAGCCTGCTGGGGTTATAGGGTGTAATAACTCCCGCAGCTCAGTCTGGCCTAATGGAGCAGGTAGCCTTCAATAGTGAAATACGGTTTTGGTTGTAAGTCACTACTAGGACATGCCACACATATCAGGGCTTGTCCTACCTTACACCTACAACGCACCCTGCCCGCAGGCCTACCATAGGGGTGACTAATATGTAGTCAAGGGAAGGTTCGAGGCTGGCAAGTGGGTGCACTCGCCCAGCTAGCGTGGCAGTACGAGACCGCACGCGGGTTCTGCGGTCGCAGTTCCCAGACACATCTTTACGGCTGCTTCGGTGGGTGGCGCAACCAGCGCTGCAGGCCCACCAGCAGTATTGGCATCTACAAGCCCCGGCACTCTTTAGTGCGCATTACTAGGGACTGACAGTAAATCCAATGCACCAATCATGGATACCAATCGCATGTACAATTTACAGTAGGGAGCACTTGCACTGCGGCACGGGTCAGCCGTGGCGCAGTGCCCTGAGTATCTGAAAACCAGCAAAACATCGGAGGCACATCAGCAAAAAGTGGAAGGGAGACTCACGCCAAGGTGCCAGGTCTAACATGTGTCCCCTCCAGCTGAAATGTGGGGGGAACTACCCTTCCCCAGGGAGTTCCACATCACTAAGGCGGAAAAATCTGGACAGACCGACAGCGTTGGCGTGATCGGTGCCAGGGCGGTGTTCCACCGTAAAGTCCATACTCTGTAGAGAAATGGACCACCTCAACAGTTTCGGGTTCTCACCCCTCATTTGCATCAACCATCTGAGGGGCCTGTGGTCCGTCTGAACTCGGAAGTGAGACCCAAACAAGTAGGGTCTTAGCTTCTTCAGCGCCCAGACCACATCAAATGCTTCACGCTCTGTTGCACTCCACCTACTTTCCCGTGGGAGTAACCTCCTACTTATGAAGGCTACGGGTTGGTCAAAGCCCTCCTCAGTCATCTGTGAGAGAACGGCCCCTACACCATGCTCTGAAGCGTCTGTTTGCACTATGAACTCCTTGGAGAAATCAGGGGCCAGGAGCACGGGCGCCGTGCACATGGCAGTCTTCAGGGTGTCAAAAGCCTTCTGACAGGTGTCAGTCCAAATCACATTCCTGGGCTGCTTCTTCGAAGTCAGCTCTGTCAAGGGGGTCACGATCGTGCCATAACCCTTGACAAACCTCCTGTAATACCCAGTGAGCCCCAGGAAGGCTCTCACTGCAGTCTGGGTCTTGGGGGGCTCCCAAGCCAGGATGGTCTCGATTTTGGGCTGCAAGGGGGCTACCTTGCCACTCCCAACTTGGTGTCCCAAGTACACCACTGAACCCTGCCCAATCTGGCACTTGCTTGCCTTGATTGTGAGGCCTGCTCTGCGCAGGGCCATCAACACTTCCCAGAGGTGTCGCAGGTGTTCTGGCCAGGTGCCACTGAACACCGCGATGTCATCCAGGTAGGCGGCACTGAACTCGTCCAGTCCAGCCAACACCTGGTTGACCAATCTCTGAAAGGTGGCAGGGGCATTCTTCATTCCAAATGGCATAACCCAGAACTGGAAATGCCCATCTGGTGTAGAGAATGCCGACCTCTCCTTTGCCCCATCGGTCAAGGCGATCTGCCAGTACGCAGACGTTAAATCAAACGTACTAAGGAACTTGGCAGCCCCCAGCCGATCAATGAGCTCATCAGCTCTGGGGATGGGGTGCGCGTCAGTCTTCGTGACTGAATTGAGTCCTCTGTAGTCCACACAGAACCGGAGTTCGGGTGTGGCTCCCGGCGCAGCAGCCTTCGGAACCAAGACCACGGGGCTGGACCAAGGACTGCTGGAAGACTCAACCACCCCGAGGGCAAGCATCTTGGAGACCTCCTCCTTGATGCAGGCCCGGATCCTGTCAGTCACCCTGTAAGCCTTATGCTTCACAGGTAAGCTGTCTCCAGTGTCCACATCATGGACGCACCAATCTGTGACACTCGGAACCAGGGAGAACAGATCTGGAAACTGCCCCAGCAACTGGCGGCAATCCTCCTGTTGTTCGGCGGTCAGGGTGGGTGAGAGGTTAACTCCATCCACTGACCCATCTTTCTCACAGGCCACCAAGAGGTCAGGAAGAGGCTCCGACTCCTCCTCCATTCCGTCATCAGTTGCCAACAACATGCCCACTTCGGACCTTCGCAAGTGGGGCTTGAGGCGGTTGACATGTAGGACCCGCAAAGGGTTCCTGGGCGTCTTCATGTCCACCAAGTATGTCACGGGGCTCTTGCGCTCCACAACCTCAAATGGGCCTGTCCACTTATCTTGAAGGGCACAGGGCTCCACTGGGGCCAGGACATACACCTCTTGTCCAGGTTGAAGCTCGACCAGAGTGGCATTCTGATCGTACCATCGCTTCATTTCCTCCTGGCTGGCTTCCAGATTTGCCTCGGCAAGTTGTCTGAAGCGTCTGGTCTGGTTTCTGAAGGCCAGCATGTAGCTATGTACATTCTGGGGAGGTTTCCTGGGAGATTGCTCCCAGCCTTCTTTTACCAAACTCAGCGGTCCTCTCACGGGGTGACCGTACAGTAGTTCAAAGGGGCTGAACCCTAGGGACTTCTGTGGTACCTCGCGATATGCAAAGAGCAGGCATGGTAAGAGGACGTCCCACTTACGCCTCATCGGACCTTCTAGGCCCATGATCATGCCTTTCAGGGTTCGGTTGAATCTCTCAACCAACCCGTTACCTTGAGGATGGTAAGGCGTGGTGAACTTATACGTTACGCCACACTCTTGCCAAAGGGACTTCATATACTTGGATATGAAATTGGTCCCCCTGTCGCTCACCACCTCTAGAGGGAATCCCACTCGTGAGAAAATTCCCATCAGTGCACGTCCCACCACGGGGGCCGTCACTGTCCTCAGAGGGATGGCTTCAGGGTACCGGGTGGCATGATCCACCAAGACCAGGATGAACCTGTTGCCCATGGCTGTCTTGGGGTCCAGAGGCCCAACGATGTCAATACCCACTCGCTGGAATGGTGTACCGACCACAGGGAAGGGTTGGAGGGGAGCCTTGTTCTTCCCTCCCGTCTTCCCACTTGCCTGGCAAGTCGGGCAGGTTCTGCAATGAGCATCTGAACTATTATGCATTTGGGGCCAGTAAAAGTGGGTGACAAGCCTGTCATAGGTCTTGTCCATCCCCAAATGTCCTGCTAAAGGTACATCATGAGCCAGACCCAGTAGGAAGGCTCTGAACTTCTGGGGTACCACCAGCACATGGGCTGACCCAGGTTCAGCCGCCTTAGGCTCCGAATACAGGAGGTCGTTCTCCCAGTACACGTAATGTGTTTTGGCCTGAACACCATTGGCCTGGTCTGCGGCCTGCTGCCGCATACCCACGAGAGAAGGGCATTCTTTCTGCTCCTTGCAGAATTCCTCCCTGGAGGGTCCTCCTTCTTGCTGCCAATGGGTCAGCTCAGGCAGGTCCCCCAGTTCGGCGATCTGTTCCCCTGTAGGCTCCAGGGCATCCCCCTCAAGGTCTGCTTCCTCCTGGACCGTGGGAACCTCAGGGGCCGGTTTCCCGCGCCCCCTGCGCCTTCTCCCTAAGGCCGGTTCCTGGGCCTCTCCTTCAGGCCCCAGGACCTCTCGATCACCCCTACTGGCTGCCATCGACCGGGTGGTCACGCACGCCCAGTCAGGCAGACCCACCATCCGCAGGTGAGTCGTCTTCTCCACCTTTTCCCAAGGGGAGTGCTCCAAGTCGTTCCCTAGCAAACAGTCAACAGGCATGGTTTTTCTCACACAGACCTGCAGAGTACCAGAGACCCCCCCCACTCGAAGGGAACTTGAGCCATCGGACACTGACTCTCAGAATTATCAGCGTTGATAACCCTACAGTAGGCATGGGGTACAACCTGCTCTTGAGACACCAGGTGCTGCCTCACTGCAGTCACACTGGCTCCTGTATCTCTAAGAGCCTCAGCTTCCTTACCATTGATGATCACCACCTGCCCATATTTCTTAGTGTTAGAGGGCAGGTAGTTCGTAGGGATCATCTCACTGTCTCCTAGCGAGACTAGGGTCATGTGAACGGGATCTCCACCCCCCAGGACCATCATTTCTTCTCCCAGGTGAACGCTAGTCACTTGTCGGGGCGGAGCACCAGTGGGTGCGGGTTTTCCAAACAGGCGACACTTGGGGTCACTGGATATGTGCCCAGGCTCGCCACATTTGAAACAATTGAAGGGCCCCTTTGGAACAGGTTTACCTGTTGGGGCTCCATTCTGCTTCGGGGGTGGGGGAGGCTGAGAACCCTGCTGCGGGCTCCCCTGGGAACTACTTTGGAGGCCTTTTTGGAACCCTTTCTGTTTTCCCCCCTTGTCCCCCCCCACTCTTCTGCTGGGGACCCTGCCCACTCTTGGCGGAGTCTCCCACGGGACCCTTGTGGACCCTGGTGCTGAGCCAGCGGTCCGCCTCCTCAGCAAGCTTCCTCGGGTTGGACAGCTTGCTATCGATCAGGTGTTGACGTAACTCAGGAAAACAGTGATCAGACAAGTGCTCCCATGCAATCAAATCAAAGAGACCTTGAAAATCATTAACTTTGCTACCCTTCACCCAACCATCCAGTGCTCTGCAAAAGTAAGTCACATACTCCACATACGTATTCCCAGGCCGCTTAGTACATCCCCTAAACTTCTGTCTATACATTTCAGGGGTAAGCCCGTACCTGTTCATTAAAGCTTCTTTCATGTGGGAATAGGATCTCTGATTTTCAACGGGCAAATCTAGCAAGGTATCTCTCCCTTCGCTAAGGAACCTTCCCCACAACCCCGCTCCCCAATCCTTGTCAGGGACCCAGTGGGAGGACATCGCTACCTCGTATGCCCTAAACCACTGTCCTATGTCATCCCCCTTAAAGAACTCCTTAACTACGTCCTTCGGGATGTGCACTCTTGACTCTACCTGCACTGGCGATGCGCTGCCACCAGAGGGAGGACGATCCAAGTCTCTCTCCTTGAGACTTATCTCCCTCATTTTTACTTCATAATCCATTTGGTGCTTTCGCTCTTCCAGCGCCATTCTTTTCGTTTCAAGCTCCAGTTGGATTTTCAATTCTGCCAGCTTTCTTTCGTGATTCCTCGTTTCCTTCCTGTCCGCCAGCTCCTCTGGCGACAGGCCTTTACCAAAGCTGTGCACGCTGTCTTGCCTTTCGAGGTCAATCAGATCCCCAAGTGCATTCTGCTCCTCCGTTGCATTCTGCTCGGCGAGGGCGTCTTGATCCTCCGGGGTCTTTCTGGACTCTACCCAGGCTTTCAGGGCCTTGGAGAGCTGGGTCTTGTTTTTGCAACCAGCGTGCGGAACCTTGAGTTTCTTGCAAAAGAACTTCAGTTCATCCCTGGAATATTTATCCAGTTTTGCGGGGTCCCACTCCACCTCCAACACCTCGGAGGTCGTGGACTCCGCCCCATCCAGGCTCTTCGTGCCCGGCATGGCTTTCACACTCGGAATCTTCTTTTCGGCAAAATTCAAAAGCAAAGTCTGTGGCTAAGTAACTGGACCGTAATCCTTGTGTAGTGGTCAGAAGCTCAGGTATAGATATCGCAAGTGTAAGTTCGAAATCCTCACCGCTGCGTCCAATGTAGGAAGGGGGAGTCTCTAGTTGGCGCAGTGCAACACTAGCGACAAGCAGGGACTCTCCTCTTCCTCGTCAGGGCTGAGGGTTACCCTCCAGACAACCTCTGCTTACCCTCTAGGTAGTGTGGCTTAAGCAGTCGTAGGCTAATCTTTGGGGCATATAGGTTAAACACTTGCAATAGTACACCTTTACAACCAACCCACCACACAACGAGACCAGACTGTATTCTGTAAAAATATATATCTTTATATAGATTTTAAGCAGGCTTGTGAATACAGTCAACGTACTTTACGATAACGGTTGCAAGTTACTCAGTTCAGGTTACCACAGTTCTTTCTAGCAGTTTTAAGCGTTCTCTTAGGGCCCTCAGGCCGATGTCAACAAAAGTTCTTGTGGAGCAGGCGGCTTCCAGGGGATCTGTCCCACGTCGCGTTGCCTTCCCGGGGTCGCTGTTCGTTGCGGCTCTCAGCCGAGCAGTTCACGGGTCATCCGGGGCAGCGGTGTTCTGTGGCGGCAGGGTCCTCTTCTCGTCGTCCGCTCCGACCCTGGAGGCGGCGGCTGGGCGGTGGCGGCAAGTGGCAGTACGGTCCCCAAGTGCAGGACATACCCAGCCAAGTGCCGGTGCAGCTGTGCGCTCACAGCTGGGCTGTCGGGCAGGCTACCGACCTTGCGGATTCTCACAGGGCAACTGTCCGTCTTTGCAGGTGAGTGGCTGCTCGTTGCGCAGTCAACTCGAGAGCTCGGACCGGACGGGTCCTCCTTTAATTTGCTCTCGGGCTCCCGGTGCAGTTGCGGTCACGGTGTTCGGGCCAGCGGCGGCTGGACCTCACGTTGCTCTCGCTGTTGCTTTGGGCCCCGGTCACGGTGGTCAGGTGGATGTCGTTGCCTTGGAGGAGATTCCTCCGTCGGTACTGCAGCGATGGCCAGCACCCGCAGTCGCTTTCTTTCAGGGGGTAGCGTCCACTGGTCCTGGGACGCTGGTCAGGGGGCAAGTTCAGTTGCAAGCCCTTGGAGATCTCTTTAGCAGAGTTTGGCACAAAGTAAAGCAAAAGTCTTCTCGTAGTCTTTTCTTCTTCTTCCTCTCCTTCGGCAGCAAGGCACCAGACACAGGCAAGAGTCAGCACCCTTCCTTGTCTCTCACGGTCCTTCTCGTCGGGCAGAGTCCTTCTGTAGCCCAAACAGGATCTAATTCTCAAGAAGCAGGGCTCCTTCTTTTACAGGCCAATTCTTTTGTTCTCGCAGGCCAGGGGGGCCTTTGCATAGCCACTCTCAGTCCTTGAGTACCCCGGTGGGTGTACTCCGGCGTCTGCTTTCAGTGTGAGGGGCAGGCGCATCAGACGCCCCCCAGGAAGTGGAGCCAGCATTGTGCGGACAGGGGCGGCCAGAGTACCTTGTTGATGGGGGCTTCGCCCTTCCTGGGCCAGGTGCCGGCCGAGTCATCCGCCGCTCCCCAGGAGGGTGGAGCCAGCATTGTGGTGGCCGAGCACAGCTACAGTTCGAGTCAAGAGGCACTCCTACCTCCCACTAAGGTGTAATCTGCGCATTCACCACCTGTCATCCTCCCAGCCCTGTCACTCACACGTCCCAGACAGTCAGATACACATACCAGCAGAGGCGGACTGAAATGGGTAGGCAAGCAAAGGCTAACTTTCTAAAAGTAGCATTTGCAAACCCAGGATGCTAAAATAAACTTTACTAAAAGAAATACTTTATCATCCTGAGTTCAGGCATACTAAACACGACGCGCTACCATGCTCCTTGAGCCTGCTGGGGTTATAGGGTGTAATAACTCCCGCAGCTCAGTCTGGCCTAATGGAGCAGGTAGCCTTCAATAGTGAAATACGGTTTTGGTTGTAAGTCACTACTAGGACATGCCACACACATCAGGGCTTGTCCTACCTTACACCTACAACGCACCCTGCCCGCAGGCCTACCATAGGGGTGACTAATATGTAGTCAAGGGAAGGTTCGAGGCTGGCAAGTGGGTGCACTTGCCCAGCTAGCGTGGCAGTACGAGACCGCACGCGGGTTCTGCGGTCGCAGTTCCCAGACACATCTTTACGGCTGCTTCGGTGGGTGGCGCAACCAGCGCTGCAGGCCCACCAGCAGTATTGGCATCTACAAGCCCCGGCACTCTTTAGTGCGCATTACTAGGGACTGACAGTAAATCCAATGCACCAATCATGGATACCAATCGCATGTACAATTTACAGTAGGGAGCACTTGCACTGCGGCACGGGTCAGCCGTGGCGCAGTGCCCTGAGTATCGGAAAACCAGCAAAACATCGGAGGCACATCAGCAAAAAGTGGAAGGGAGACTCACGCCAAGGTGCCAGGTCTAACACAGACCATTGTGCGCCGCGCTGGGGAAAGGACAGGAATGCGCCGCATTGCTGCCCTGTTCCTGCAGCGCATCAAGCTGACTTGCTGCATTACTTTTACATACATGGGGCCTTTCATGATGTGCATCTGTGTTAGAAAGGAAACTGATTGTCTAGAATTCAAGTAACTTCTAAAGTGTTCTCACCCACCGCTTTCTCCATCTTTCTCTTTTCGGTATCTTTATTGGAGAGTCCAAGCAAGAGGGCGGCTAAAATTACCCGCTTTGAACTGACTTTACTCTATACATTTCTGGTAAATCGCACCTGGGCGGACCTCTCTGGGAAACTTTCCAGCTTCCTTGGGAATCACATCTGGGTGAACCACACATCTGTGTCCGAGTATCTTTCCACTCGGGTATAAATGGCAGTGAACCCCACAAACACTTGTCTGAGGAGTGGGTGAATTCCATACATTCCTGACTGTTTGCTTCCTATTGAGTAAACGTATAGGTTCCTGGCATCTCGTTATATGTTCCTTTCATCTTTTTCATCATGCACCCTGTATCTTCTTTACTTTGGAACCGAGAATCCTTCCAGATTCTTAGCAGATCACATCTGAATGAACTGCCCTTTGATCTTTTGTAGGACCTGAGTATGTCTGCCATCTCCATACTTAGCTGGACCTTACAAACAGTTATGAGCTGAGTAACTTTAGATACTCCCAGTACCTCACTCTGGGGTGGAGCCTATAAATAGCAGGCCTCTCATATGCAAATATCCTTCTAGGAACTAAGTAGTCCTCTAAGGTTCTTATAAATCACTTTTTGTCAAAACACATAAACACTTTTCAACAAATTGAGGGCCTCACTTATGAGGTTTTGACATAGAGCAGCTCCACAAGGAATCTTGCTGCACTGTCCTACGTCAAAACAAAAGGGCAGGAATGTGCCATATCTATGAGATACGTCGCATTCCTGTCCTTTTCCCCTGCGCTGGTGCACAATGGGCTGCTATGCGCCAACGCAGGCCCCTTTGCACCATGGTGCAAGGGTGCCTGCATTGCGAAGCTGATTGATTTTGTGCAGGAAGGGACCCATCCTGCACAAAATCAATCAATTCAGGTAATTTCCTTTTAATTTGTGTGCTGCAAAATACAGCACACATAAAAAAAGAAAATAACGAGAAATGAAAACATTTCTCCCTGTTGCACCTCCCTAACGCCACCCTTGGGGTGGCGTTAGATTCTGACGCATTCCCAGGTTTACAATTTCTCGTAAATCTGGAAATGCTTCAGATTTAATAGGTATTGTGTAGGAACACCCACAGCAACACCCATGGAACCCCCTTTCATGCAGTGTTCTGCGTGAAAGTGAAATTTATTTACAAGGCCATGAAAAGCCATGAAAAGTGGCTTTACATTGCATTCTAAATCAGCTGGGTGCATTGCGCCACCGGAACATCAAAAAAGAGTCTTTCCGGTGCTGCAAGGGGCATCATAAATGAGGCCCTGAGTGTCTCAGTGTTCCCTGCACATCACTTCTAGATGGACCGACAAATGCGTGGGAACTGAGAAGCGTAAAACTTCCTTTTACGTAACGTCCTTGATCACTTCCACTACCAACACTGGCCTCCTGACTTAGTACTTGTCCAAGTCCATCTGATTCTACCACACTCCTCACCCGCTTGCTTGGCACTGACTGTTCTTGAATTCACATCCCGCCTCAGTCCAGTGTCTTCACCCCTCTACACCTCGATCTCCCAGGGCCTCATAGGGTGACCTCGCTCTCACCCCTCCAATCAACAGAGTGCAAGGAACACTGTATCGTAGTCTCTATCATTTGTACACCTTATGTAAAGCCCGCCTAGGCACAATATACAACTTCTAAAAAGTCAGGGCAAACTAATCAAATGTTTTTACTAATTTCTTCAAGCAATGACCCCCACTTGAGTTTTTGCTCAAATTTCATAAGTGTTTCATCTAACCAGCTAGGAAATGCAATGTCCCTGCAAAACTCGCACTTACATAATCAGCATCCAACAGAACATATTAGAGAGAGAGAGACACCCCCACACCCACCTGCACTCCCTTTCCTCCAACACAAGTTGAGTATCGCCCTGCTCACTATGGGGCATATTTACAACTAAAGTGGTGGAGGGTGGTGTTAAGCCAAGAAGACTAACGCTGCGCTCCATCACCTTAGAAAGCATGGCTGCACAGTATTTACAACAATAAGGTGCAGCCCTGCGTTTCTCTCTGCGCTGGTGCTAAATTTAGCTGCCTAGCGCCAACACAGGTACCCTAGCACGATACTGCAAGGGTGCCTACGTTGTGGTAAATAATTGTTTATGTGCAGGAAGAGGAACCTTCTGGCACATAAACAATCATAAGGCTTTGTAATTTGGGTCAGGCTTTGTAATAACATGAGATGGGACTCCCATATATCTAAAATGGTCCTAAATCTTAAAAGGGTCTCTGGAGCCATATTAAAGAATCAGCATCTCTCTATCAGTAGACCAGTAGCCCCTGCCCTGGCAGTTTATGAGGGGAAAGCTTTAGCATCTGCAGTTTATGGCTCTGAACTGTGGGGTGCCGAGAATAGCAAGGCGTTGGCAACTGCAGAGAATAAGTTCTTGAGAGACATAGTTTCCCTTCCTCCCTCGACCCCCTTGAAACCACTACTCCTTGATATGGGCAAAAGATCAATTTCAGAAATAGTTCAACTCCGCCCTTTGCTATTCTGGGAGCGCCTTAGAAGGACCCCTGAATTAGCAAAATATGCTCTAGTGCTGGACGAGTTAATTATTTTGAATGTATCCGGCAAAATAAGGTGGCTTAATAATCTAAAGAAGCTGGTGGAATCTATAGGTCTGGCTGAGTCTTGGGCCTCACAGTCCCCTCCCACTAAACAAATTGTTAAAAAATTATACTGGGATTGGGCAGAGGCCAAGGACCTCAACATTACAAGCTGGGGACCTTTGACGAATAACTTCCTTGATCATAAACCTTCTAGAAAGTTGGAACCATTCCTGGACTTCATCCAGACTCCTCGAGATAGAACTCTGTTCCTGAAACTAAGATACGGTACCCTCCCCCTTAAAAAATGTATGGAAGGGTGGAAGGTCAGGAGGGTCCATGAGCTAAATTGTCCTGGTTGCCCATGTCTGGAAGAATCCCTTGGCCACCTTTTGTTTGCATGTAATGCCTATAAGCAGGTTAGAGCAAAATGGTTGAAACCTGTGTGTAGGGAGCTGGGAGTTAGTGATCATAGATCAGCTCTGCGTATTATTTTAACCAACACTACCTCTATGTACATAGTTTGCGGGGTCGTTAAATATCTGGCCAGTGCTTGGTTTATTCGGTCTAGGCTGCTATCTAATGTCAGATCAGATTCACTTTTAAGAATGTATTTTTTTTAAAATCTGTGTAGACTCTTCTCCACTTTTTAAATTGTTTGTAGTGATGATTTTTTAACTGGAATTGTAGTAATACTTGGTAAATTGTTTAATGTACTTTTATGTCTACTTTTATGATATATTTTATCGAATAAAGTATTACAAC